>NC_086102.1:133378507-133633507 GCF_963921235.1 Mobula hypostoma | reverse complement strand
GAGAAATGTTTGTGTGTGAGAAAGAGGAAGAGAAAAATGCGTGTGTGAGAAAGAGGAAGAGAAAAATGAGTGTGGAAGAGCAAGAAAGAAATGCGTGTGTCTGAGAGAAAGAAAGATAGAAAAGTGTGTGTGAGAGAAAGAGAGGAAGAGAAATGTGTCTGTGTGAGAGCAAAAGAGGTGTGTATGTGTGTGAGAGAGAGTAAGAGAGAAATGTGTGTGTGTGTGAGAGACCGAGAGAAATGTGAGTGTGAGAGAGAGAGAGCGCAAGAGAGAAACGTGTGTGTGTGAGAGCAAGAGAGAAATGTGTGTGTCTGAGAGCAAGAGAGAAATGTTTGTGTGTGAGCAACAGAAATGTGTGTGTGAGCAAGAGAAATCTGTGTGTGTGTGTGTGTGTGTGTGTGTGTGTGTGTGTGTGTGTGAGAGAGAGAGAGAGAGAATAAGAGAAATCTATGTGTGAGCAAGAGAGAAGTGTGTGTGTGTGTCTGTGTGTGTGTATGTGAGAGCGAGAGAGAGGGAGAGCAAGAGAGAAATGTGTGTGTGTGAGAAAGGGAATGAGAGAAATTAATGTGTGAAAGAGAGAGATAGAACAAGAGAGAAATGTGTGTGTGTGAGAGCAAGAGAGAAATGTGTGGGTGAGAACAATTGAGAAACGTGTGTGTGAGAGAGAGAGAGAGAGAAATGTGTGTGAGAGAGAGAGAATGAGAGAAATCTGTGTGTGAGCAAGAGAGAAATGTGTGTGTGAGCAAGAGAGAAGTGTGTGTGTGTATGTGTGTGTCTGTGTGTGTGTATGTGAGAGCGAGAGAGAGGGAGAGCAAGAGAGAGATGTGTGTGTGTGGGAGAGACCAAGAGAAATGTGAGTGTGTGTGAGAGCAAGAGAAATGTGTGTGTGTGTGTGTATGTGGAAGAGAGGAAGAGAAATGTGTCTGAGTGAGAGCAAAAGAGAAGTGTGTATGTGTGTGTGAGAGAGCAAGAGAGAAATGTGTGTGTGGGTCTATGAGAGAGCGCAAGAGAGAAATGTGTATTTGTGTGAGAGAGAGTAAGAGAGAAATGCCTCTGTGTGTGTGTATGTCTGTGTGAGCGAGAGCGAGAAATGTGTCTGTGTATGTGAAAGAGAAAGTGAGAAATGTGTGTGTGTGTGTGTGTGTGTGTGTGTGCGCGCGCGTGAGAGAGAGCTACAGAGAAAGGTGTGTGAACATGTGTGTGTGTGAGAGAGTAAGAGAGAAATGTGTATTTGTGTGAGAGAGAGTAAGAGAGAAATGCCTGTGTGTGTGTGAGTGTGTGTGTGTGTGTGTGTGAGTGTGTGTGTGTGTGTGTGTGTGTGTGTGTCTGTGTGTGTGAGAGAGCAAGCGAGAGAAATGTGTATTTGTGTGAGAGAGAGTAAGAGAGAAATGCCTGTGTGTGTGTGTATGTCTGTGTGAGCGAGAGCGAGAAATGTGTGCCTGTGTATGTAAAGAGAAAGTGAGAAATGTGTGTGTGTGTGTGTGTGTGTGTGTGTGTGTGTGTGTGTGTGTATGTATGTGAGAGCGAGAGAGAGGGAGAGCAAGAGAGAGATGTGTGTGTGTGGGAGAGAGCAAGAGAAATATTTGTGTGTGAGAAAGAGGAAGAGAAAAATGAGTGTGGGAGAGCAAGAAAGAAATGCGTGTGTCTGAGAGAAAGAAAGATAGAAAAGTGTGTGTGAGAGAAAGAGAGGAAGAGAAATGTGTCTGTGTGAGAGCAAAAGAGGTGTGTATGTGTGTGAGAGAGAGTAAGAGAGAAATGTGTGTGTGTGTGTGTGTGAGAGGCCGAGAGAAATGTGAGTGTGAGAGAGAGAGCAAGAGAGAAATGTGTGTGTGAGAGAGCAAGAGAGAAATGTGTGTGTCTGAGAGCAAGAGAGAAATGTGTGTGTGTGAGCAAGAGAAATGTGTGTGTGAGAGAGCAAGAGAGAAATGTGTGTGTCTGAGAGCAAGAGAGAAATGTGTGTGTGTGAGCAAGAGAAATGTGTGTGTGAGCAAGAGAAATGTGTGTGTGTGAGAGAGAGAGAGAGAATAAGAGAAATCTATGTGTGAGCAAGAGAGAAGTGTGTGTGTGTGTCTGTGTGTCTGTGTGTGTGTATGTGAGAGCGAGAGAGAGGGAGAGCAAGAGAGAAATGTGTGTGTGTGAGAAAGGGAATGAGAGAAATTAATGTGTGAAAGAGAGAGATAGAACAAGAGAGAAATGTGTGTGTGTGAGAGCAAGAGAGAAATGTGTGGGTGAGAACAATTGAGAAATGTGTGTGTGAGAGAGAGAGAGAGAGAAATGTGTGTGTGAGAGAGAGAGAGAGAGATGAGAGAAATCTGTGTGTGAGCAAGAGAGAAATGTGTGTGTGAGCAAGAGAGAAGTGTGTGTGTGAGCAAGAGAGACGTGTGTGTGTGTGTATGTGTGTGTCTGTGTGTGTGTATGTGAGAGCGAGAGAGAGGGACAGCAAGAGAGAAATGTGTGTGTGTGAGAGAGCAAGACAGAAATGTGTGTGTGTGAGAGCCAGCAAGATGGAAATGCATGTGTGGGAGAGAGAAAGCTAGAAATGTGTGTGTGTGAGAGGGAGAATGAGAAATGTGTGTGTGCGAGAGAGAGCAAAAGAGAAATGTTTGTGTGTATGTGTGTGTGAGAGATAGCGAGAAATGTGTGTGTGTATATGTGAGAGAGCAAGGGAAAAATGTGTGTGTGAGAGAGAGCAAGATAAAAATGTGTGTGTGTGAGAGGGAGAATGAGAAATGTGTGTGTGAGAGAGAGAAATGTGTCTGTGTGAGAGCAAGAGAGAAGTCTGTGTGTGTGTGAGAGAGAGATAGCGCGCAAGAGAGAAATGTGTGTGTGAGAGAGAGAGAGAACGAGAGAATTCTGTGTGTGAGCAAGAGAGAAGTGTGTGTGTGTGTGTGTGTGTGTATGTGTGTGTCTGTGTGTGTGTATGTGAGAGCGAGAGAGAGGGAGAGCAAGAGAGAGATTGTGTGTGAGAGAGAGCAAGATAGAAATGTGTGTGTGTGAGAGAGAGAAAGATAGAAAAGTGTGTGTGAGAGAAAGAGAAATGTGTGTGTGTGTGTCAGAGAGGAAGAGAAATGTGTCTGTGTGAGAGCAAAAGAGAAGTGTGTATGTGTGTGAGAGAGTAAGAGAGAAATGGGTGTCTGTGTGTGTGAGAGAGAGCGAGAGAAATGTGTATGTGTGTGTGAGAGAGCAAGAGAGAAATGTGCATGTGTGAGAAAGAGCAAGAGAGAAATGTGTGTGTGGGAGAGAAGGCAAGAGAGCATCTGTGTGTGAGAGAGTGAGCAAATTAGAAATGTGTGTGTGAGCAAGAGAGAAATGTGTGTGTGTGAGAGAGAGAAATGTGTGTGTGAGCAAGAGAAATGTGTGTGTGTGTGAGAGAGAGAGAGAGAGAGAGAGAGAATAAGAGAAATCTATGTGTGAGCAAGAGAGAAGTGTGTGTGTGTGTCTGTGTGTGTGTATGTGAGAGCGAGAGAGAGGGAGAGCAAGAGAGAAATGTGTGTGTGTGAGAAAGGGAATGAGAGAAATTAATGTGTGAAAGAGTGAGATAGAACAAGAGAGAAATGTGTGTGTGTGAGCAAGAGAGGTGTGTGTGCGTCTGTGAGAGAGAGAGGAAGAGAGAAATGTGTGTGTGTGTGTGTGTGTGTGTGTGTGTGTGTGTGTCTGTGTGTCTGTGTGTGTGTGTGTGTCTGTGTGTGTGTATGTGAGAGCGGGAGAGAGGGAGAGCAAGAGAGAGATGTGTGTGTGTGAGAGAGAGAGCAAGAGAAATGAGTGTGTGAGAGAGGAAGAGAGAAATGTCTGAGTGTGGGAGAGCAAGACAGAAATGTGTGTGTGAGCGAGCAAGATAGAAATGCGTGTGTGTGAGAGAGAGAAAGATAGCAAAGTGTGTGTGAGAGAAAGAGAGATGTGTGTGTGTGTGTGTGTGCGACTGAGGAAGAGAAATGTGTCTGTGTGAGAGCAAAAGAGAAGTGTGTATGTGTGTGAGAGAGAGTAAGAGAGAAATGTGTGTCTGTATGTGTGAGAGAGCAAGAGAGAAATGTGTGTGTGTGAGAGGGAGAATGAGAAATGTGTGTGTGAGAGAGAGAAATGTGTCTGTGTGAGAGCAAGAGAGAAGTCTGTGTGTGTGTGAGAGAGAGATAGCGCGCAAGAGAGAAATGTGTGTGTGAGAGAGAGAACGAGAGAAATCTGTGTGTGAGCAAGAGAGAAGTGTGTGTGTGTGTGTGTGTGTGTGTGTGTGTGTATGTGTGTGTCTGTGTGTGTGTATGTGAGAGCGAGAGAGAGGGAGAGCAAGAGAGAGATGTGTGTGTGTGAGAGAGAGCAAGATAGAAATGTGTGTGTGTGAGAGAGAGAAAGATAGAAAAGTGTGTGTGAGAGAAAGAGAAATGTGTGTGTGTGTGTCAGAGAGGAAGAGAAATGTGTCTGTGTGAGAGCAAAAGAGAAGTGTGTATGTGTGTGAGAGAGTAAGAGAGAAATGGGTGTCTGTGTGTGTGAGAGAGAGCGAGAGAAATGTGTATGTGTGTGTGAGAGAGCAAGAGAGAAATGTGCATGTGTGAGAAAGAGCAAGAGAGAAATGTGTGTGTGAGAGAGAAGGCAAGAGAGCATCTGTGTGTGAGAGCATGAGCAAATTAGAAATGTGTGTGTGAGCAAGAGAGAAATGTGTGTGTGTGAGAGAGAGAAATGTGTGTGTGTGAGCAAGAGAAATGTGTGTGTGTGTGAGAGAGAGAGAGAGAGAGAGAGAATAAGAGAAATCTATGTGTGAACAAGAGAGAAGTGTGTGTGTGTGTCTGTGTGTGTGTATGTGAGAGCGAGAGAGAGGGAGAGCAAGAGAGAAATGTGTGTGTGAGAAAGGGAATGAGAGAAATTAATGTGTGAAAGAGAGAGATAGAACAAGAGAGAAATGTGTGTGTGTGAGCAAGAGGTGTGTGTGCGTCTGTGAGAGAGAGAGCAAGAGAGAAATGTGTGTGTGTGTGTGTGTGTGTGTGTGTGTGTGTGTGTGTGTGTGTCTGTGTGTGTGTGTGTGTCTGTGTGTGTGTATGTGAGAGCGGGAGAGAGGGAGAGCAAGAGAGAGATGTGTGTGTGTGAGAGAGAGAGCAAGAGAAATGAGTGTGTGAGAGAGGAAGAGAGAAATGTCTGAGTGTGGGAGAGCAAGACAGAAATGTGTGTGTGAGCGAGCAAGATAGAAATGCGTGTGTGTGAGAGAGAGAAAGATAGCAAAGTGTGTGTGAGAGAAAGAGAGATGTGTGTGTGTGTGTGTGTGCGACAGAGGAAGAGAAATGTGTCTGTGTGAGAGCAAAAGAGAAGTGTGTATGTGTGTGAGAGAGAGTAAGAGAGAAATGTGTGTCTGTGTGTGTGAGAGAGCAAGAGAGAAATGTGTGTGAGAGCAAGAGAGAAGAATGTGTGTGTGTGTGAGTGTGTGTGCGCGTGAGAGAGCTACAGAGAAATGTGTCTGTGTGTGAGAGAGAGAGAACGAGAGAAATGTGTGTGTGAGCAAGAGAGAATTGTGTGTGTGTATGTGTGTGTCTGTGTGTCTGTGAGTGTGTATGTGAGAGCGAGAGAGAGGGAGAGCAAGAGAGAGATGTGTGTGTGTGAGAGAGAGCAAGAGAAATGAGTGTGTGAGAGAGGGAGAGAGAAATGTCTGAGTGTGCGAGAGCAAGACAGAAATGTTTGAGTGAGCGAGCAAGATAGAAATGTGTGTGTGTGAGAGAGAAAGATAGAAAAGTGTGTGTGAGAGAAAGAGAAATGTGTGTGTGTGAGAGAGAGGAAGAGAAATGTGTGTGTGGGAGAGCAAAAGAGAAGTGTGTATGTGTGTGAGAGAGTAAGAGAGAAATGGGTGTCTGTGTGTGTGAGAGAGCAAGAGAGAAATGGGTGTCTGTGTGTGTGAGAGAGCAAGAGAGAAATGTGCATGTGTGAGAAAGAGCAAGAGAGAAATGTGTGTGTGAGAGAGAAGGCAAGAGAGCATCTGTGTGTGAGAGCGTGAGCAAATTAGAAATGTGTGTGTGAGCAAGAGAGAAACGTGTGTGTGTGAGCAAGAGAAATGTGTGTGTGTGAGCAAGTGAAATGTGTGTGTGTGTGTGAGAGAGAGAGAGAGGGAGAGCAAGAGAGAAATGTGTGTGTGTGAGAAAGGGAATGAGAGAAATTAATGTGTGAAAGAGAGAGATAGAACAAGAGAGAAATGTGCGTGTGTGTGTGTGTGTGTGTGTGTCTGTGTGTGTGTATGTGAGAGCGGGAGAGAGGGAGAGCAAGAGAGAGATGTGTGTGTGTGTGAGAGAGAGAGCAAGAGAAATGAGTGTGTGAGAGAGAGAGCAAGAGAAATGAGTGTGTGAGAGAGGAAGAGAGAAATGTCTGAGTGTGGGAGAGCAAGACAGAAATGTGTGTGTGAGCGAGCAAGATAGAAACGCGTGTGTGTGAGAGAGAGAAAGATAGAAAAGTGTGTGTGAGAGAAAGAGAGATGTGTGTGTGTGCGACGAGGAAGAGAAATGTGTCTGTGTGAGAACAAAAGAGAAGTGTGTATGTGTGTGAGAGAGAGTAAGAGAGAAATGTGTGTCTGTGTGTGTGTGAGAGCAAGAGAGAAATGTGTGTGAGAGCAAGAGAGAAGAATGTGTGTGTGTGTGTGTGTGTGTGTGTGCACGTGAGAGAGAGCTACAGAGAAATGTGTCTGTTTGTGTGTGAGAGAGAGAGAACGAGAGAAATCTGTGTGTGAGCAAGAGAGAATTGTGTGTGTGTATGTGTGTGTCTGTGTGTCTGTGAGTGTGTATGTGAGAGCGAGAGAGAGGGAGAGCAAGAGAGATGTGTGTGTGAGAGAGAGCAAGAGAAATGAGTGTGTGAGAGAGGAAGAGAGAAATGTCTGAGTGTGGGAGAGCAAGACAGAAATGTGTGTGTGAGCGAGCAAGATAGAAATGTGTCTGTGTGAGAGAGAGAAAGATAGAAAAGTGTGTGTGAGAGAAAGAGAGATGTGTGTGTGTGTACGACAGAGGAAGAGAAATGTGTCTGTGTGAGAACAAAAGAGAAGTGTGTATGTGTGTGAGAGAGAGTAAGAGAAAAATGTGTGTCTGTGTGTGTGAGAGAGCAAGAGAGAAATGTGTGTGTGAGAGAGCAAGAGAGAAATGTGTGTGAGAGCAAGAGAGAAGAGTGTGTGTGTGTGTGTGTGTGTGTGTGCGCGTGAGAGAGAGCTACAGAGAAAGGTGTGTGTTTTTTTGTGTGTGTGAGAGAGCGAGAAATGTGTGTGTGTACATGTGTGTGAGAGAGAGCAAGAGAGAAATGTGTGTGTGTGTGTGTGTGTGTGTGTGTGTATGTTTGTGTGTGAGAGAGAGCAAGAGAGAAATGTGTCTGTGAGAGCAAGAGAGAAATGCGTTTGTGTGAGAGAAAGAAAGATAGAAAAGTGTGTGTGCGCAAGAGAGGAAGAGAAATGTGTCTGTGTGAGAGCAAAAGAGAATTGTGTATGAGTGTGAGAGAGAGTAAGAGAGAAATCTGTGTCTGTGTGTGTGAGAGAGCAAGAGAGAAATGTGTGTCTGAGAGCAAGAGAGAAATGTGTGTCTGAGAGCAAGAGAGAAATGTGTGGGTGAGAACAATTGAGAAACGTGTGTGTGAGAGAGAGAGAGAAATGTGTGTGAGAGAGAGAGAGAGAAATGTGTGTGTGAGAGAGAGAGAATGAGAGAAATCTGTGTGTGAGCAAGACAGAAGTGTGTGTGTGTGTATGTGTGTGTCTGTGTGTGTATGTGAGAGCGAGAGAGAGGGACAGCAAGAGAGAAATGTGTGTGTGTGAGAGGGAGAAGGAGAAATGTGTGTGTGAGAGAGAGAAATGTGTCTGTGTGAGAGCAAGAGAGAAGTCTGTGTGTGTGTGAGAGAGAGATAGCGCGCAAGAGAGAAATGTGTGTGTGAGAGAGAGAGAGAACGAGAGAAATCTGTGTGTGAGCAAGAGAGAAGTGTGTGTGTGTGTATGTGTGTGTCTGTGTGTGTGTATGTGAGAGCGAGAGAGAGGGAGAGCAAGAGAGAGATGTGTGTGTGTGAGAGAGCAAGATAGAAAAGTGTGTGAGAGAAAGAGAAATGTGTGTGTGTGTGTGAGAGAGGAAGAGAAATGTGTCTGTGTGAGAGCAAAAGAGAAGTGTGTATGTGTGTGAGAGAGAGTAAGAGAGAAATGGGTGTCTGTGTGTGTGAGAGAGAGGAGAGAAATGTGTATGTGTGTGAGAGAGCAAGAGATAAATGTGTGTGTGAGAGAGCAAGAAGTGTGTGTGTATGTGAGAGAGCAAGGGAGAAATGTGTGTGTGTGTGAGAGGGAGCAAGAGAGAAATGTGTGGGTGTGTGAAAGAGCAAGAGACAAATGTGTGTGTGAGAGAGAGAGTAAGAGAGATATGTGTGTATGAGAGAGAGAACGAGACAAATGTGTGTGAGAGAGAGAGAGTAAGAGAGATATGTGTGTATGAGAGAGAGAACGAGAGAAATGTGTGTGTGTGAGCAAAAGAGAAGTATGTGTGTGTGTGTGAGAGAGAGAGAGCAAGAGAAACGTGTGTGTGAGAGCAGGAGAGAAATGTGTTTGTGTGAGCAAGATAGAAATGTGTGTGTGTGTGAGCAAGAGAGAAATGTGTGTGTGTGTAAGAGCGAAATGTGTGTGAGAGAGAGAGCGAGAGAAATGTGTGTACGTGAGCAAGAGAGAAATGTGTGTGTGAGAGAGAGCAAGAGAGAAATGTGTGTGTGAGAGAGCAAGAGAGAAATGTGTGTGAGAGTGAGCAAGAGAGATGTGTGAGAGAGAGCTAGAGAAATGTGTGTGAGAGAGAGAGCAAGACAGAAATGTGTCTGTGTGTAAGAGAGAAATGTGTGTGAGCAAGAGAAAATCTGTGTATGCGTGAGACAGCAAGAGAGATATGTGTGTGTGTGCGAGAGCAAGAGCGAAATGTGTGCGTGCGTGTGTGTGCATGTGCGTGTGAGAGAGAGAGAGAGGTGTGTATCTGTGTTTGTAAAAGAGAGAAAGAGAGTTGTATATGTGTGTTTCTGTGAACAAGATATATATGTGTGTGAGAGAGGTGTGTGTGTTGAGAAAACTGGGAACATGAAATATTTTTGTGTAATTAGTCTGTGGGTATGTGTGGTGAGAGAAACGAGTGAACATGGAGTTTATATGTGTGTGAATTTGTGTCTGTGCATTAACTTGTAGAGTTACAAAACACTACAGCACAGAAACAGGCCCTCAGCCCATCTGGTGTATGCTGAACTATTGATCTGCCTACTCCCATCAACCTGCATGCAGACCACAGACCCCAATACTCCTCCATCCATGTACTTATCCAAACTACTTTTAGAAGTTGCAATTGAATCCATATTCAGCACTTCTGCTGGCAGCTTGTTCCACACTCTCACCACCCTCCCAGTTAAGCAGTTCCCCCTCACGTTCCCCTTAAACATTTCACCTTTCATCCTTAACCTGTGTCCTCTAGTTCTAGTCTCACCCAACTTCAGCAGAAAAAGCCTGCTTACATGTACCCTATCTATACCCCGCATCATTTTGCATACCTCGATCACATCTCCCCTCGTTCTCCTATGTTTCAAGGAATAAAGCCCTAAACTATTCTTTTCCCTATAATTCAGGTCCTCAAGTCCAGTAACATCTTTGTAAATTTTCTCTGCAATATTTCAATCTTATTGATATCTTGCCTGTAGATAGGTGACCAGAACTGCACACCATACTCCAAATTAGGCCTCACCAACATCTTATACAGTACAACTTCAACATACATCCCAGCTCCTGTACTCCCTCTGTCCCTCTCACTATACCCTTTGCCCAATCCTCTGGGCTTTCCCCCTCCCTCTCCCTTGTCTTTCTCCCTGGGCCTCCTGTCCCATGATCCTCTCGTATCCTTTTTGCCAATCACCTGTCCAGCTCTTGGCTCCATCCCTCCCCCTCCTGTCTTCTCCTATCATTTCGGATCTCCCCCTCCCCCTCCCACTTTCAAATCTCTTGCTCACTCTTCCTTCAGTTAGTCCTGACGAAGGGTCTCGGCCCGAAACGTCGACTGTAGACATGCTGCCTGGCCTGCTGCGTTCACCAGCAATTTTTATGTGTGTGCTTGAAATTCCAGCATCTGCAGATTTCCTCGTGTTCCTGTACTCAGTACGTTGATTTATGAAGGCCAACATGCCGAAAGCTCTCATTAAGATCTTATCTGCCTGTGACGCCTCTTGCAAGGAGTTATGGATCCATTGTGCATTTGGTCGCATGTGTTTGCGTGTCAATGAATGTTTGCGTGTAGGTGTACATGAGAAGTTGCACGTTGCACTCGTGCAGTTACAGTATGTTTTCAGGTGTGTGTGTGTGTTTATGTATATATGTGTGTGTGTTCTCATGGTATGAGTGCGCATATGTGCATGCGTGCTTGCATGTGAGTGTGTGCATGTGTGAATATATCTGTGTGCTTGTATGTGCAAATACATGCATGTGCCATGTGTTCATGCAGCGTATGTGTGTATACATGTGTGTACATGTGTGTGCGTGTGTTCACGCAGTGTGTGTGCGTGTGTTCACGCAGTGTGTGTGCGTGTGTGCATTTGTGGGCTCACAGTATGGAGTGAAGTCACATATCCACCAGCATTATTCATTTCCCCTGACCAAATACTCGGCCAATACTTTTTGCCACATGGGACTGCTGACTCCTTGAAAAATCATTGCAGCGGAAATTCAGGACTTCAGATCTGAAAGAATCCCACACTTTCAAATCTGCTGTCTGAAGCTTTAGCTGAGAACTGACACAACATACCTGGAATGTACAATCGTTGGATGAGGGTGAGGGAGGAACACAGGATACACAAGCAGCACCAATAGCTGTGAAATGGTTAATGGTGCTGGAACTTATAAGAAACAGACTTCCATTAAAAAATGTGCTGCGGGTATATGTGAGGGAGAAAGTGGGCAAAAGATCAAGACTATGTTGTATACACATGGCCGGCTCACTATTTCATAAATAACAGAACGTTGCCAAAGGTATTCGTGATCAAAGCAGGACTGAATATGGTAACAGGGCCGTGTATTCAGCACAGAGAGACTCTTTAACGACCAGTTACTGCTTCAAGAAAAGCAAGTAACTCTAATTCAAAACGAACATCAGGCACTTAGACTTAAAATTTAATATTCATAATCTATGATTTCTCAGACATAAATGACTTAAGTAAATGAAAAGAAGAGGAGTAAGCACCAAGGCCCAGCACCCATGGTTATGGCAGGCAAGAAGACAATTCACAACCCTTATTAGGTAGGGTGGCACGGTCACATAGTGGTCAGCATAACACTATTACAGCTCCAGTGATCAGAAGATTGAGGTTCAATTCCCGACGCTGTCTATAAGGAGTCTGTACATTCTCCCATGACCATAAGGGTTTCCTCCAGGTGCTCTGGCTTCCTCCCTCATTCCAAACAGACGTACAGGTTAGGGCTAGCAAATTATGGGCGTGCGATGCTGGCGCCAGAAACGCGGCAACACTGGCAGGCTGCCCCCACACGTCACAAATGGTGACACAGCTACACATTTCTCTGTATGTTTTGATGTTTCTGTGTACATGTGACAAATAAAAATAATCTTTCACCTTTATTTTCAATGCTTCACTTCCACGTTCATTAAAAAAAGATAAACCTTCATTCAAAAGAGCATTGGGATCTTTAATCTCTACTTAAATAAACAGATATCTCCAGAGCACTGCAACATCTCTAAAACACGTAGGAGTAATTAGAAACCAATTCACTATGGTCTCTTTTTCACATCCTTTCCCCATTCCTCAAAAACAAAGTGAACAACCGAAAATCAGAACATTCTGTACATCAAGTCAAGCAGCATCTGTGGAGAGAGAGAGAGTTAACAATTCAGGTTGATTACTTTCCTGTGCACTTTCTGTTTTATGCCGGAGTACTGGTGTGTGAGCATCTGTTCCTAAACCATAATCACTCAAGACAAATAATTCCTCACCCTCATAAACAGACTCCCAGAGCAATGATGGTTTCAACCCCACTGACCAGATCATGACCTTGTTCTCTAGGGGTTTGGTTACAATTTAACCCCACTGTACTCAATATGATCATATCAATTTCCCATACTTTTGTCAAGTCTGTGCAGTAACTGGTGAAGATGGACAGAAGTCAAATAAAAGCAGAAAAGGTTGGAAAGAGTCAGCAGGTCAGGCAGCATCTGTGGGGGGGGGGAGGAACATAGCAGGTGTTTCAGATCAACGACCTTTCATCAGAAGTGGGAAACAGAAAGCAAGTTAGTTTCAAGTTGCAAAGATGGGGCTGGGTGGATAGGAGGAATGAGTAGAACAAAGGGCATAATATGAGGGAAGGATCAACATGGGAATGGGCTGTAGACCTCCTAATCTACTGTATTGCATTCTGTGTTCATTGTGTTGTCTCTTCGACACCGCAGAAGCCGAACACAGATCGAGTTTTGCTTTATAGAGCAGATGATTCAGGAGTGGCCGCTTTGCAGACTATCAAGTGTGTAAGAGGTTCACTGTCACTAGCCCGGCCAGCTCTTTGGTTATTGTATGGCACTATCAGGAATGGGAAAAGGAAAAACTTAGGAGAGGATACCAGAGCTGGGTCCATTTCTTGTTCAGATTCCATCCCATATCTCCACTTTGCAAATACTTGCTGGTGTGGTGAGCAGGTTTTGCGATCCAAAATCCACCCGTTATCTCTTACTATCTCTTCTTTCAGTTAGTCCTGACGAAGGGCCCCGGCCTGAAACGTCGACTGTACCTCTTCCTAGAGATGCTGCCTGGCCTGCTGCATTCACCAGCATTTTTTGTGAGTGTTGCTTATCTCTCACATGCGAGGCAGCTGGAGATGTATTGGGGCTTCGATGGATTTTCACCTGCATGCAGCTCTTGGCTTTATTTCAAAGCATTATTTGCTTCGGAAATTGAAATAAGTTTTTTTCATTTTAAAAATTTATATTATTTTTTAAAACATATATTCAGTCTGGCCCTGGGGAACTGACAGCTTCCATTTTTACAGACATCGCTAACTCAATTTTGTCCATAAGTCAGGAAATACACAAAAGTCACTCCATATGGTAACCAGACCCTTCACGATATTGTAATGTATGACATCAAAAGCATAGAAGACTAACAGGAAAGAGTAATTACTAAAAGTGGAGAGAGAGACATTCAGACAGAGACAGAGAAAGAAAGAAAGAAAAAGAAAGAAAGAGATAGAAAGAGAAAGAAAGAGAAAGAGTGAAATGTGTCATTTGCATTAACAACCAGCACACCCGAGAATATACAGGGGCAGCCCACAAGTGTTGCCACACACTCCAGCACCAACATAGCATCCCATAACAACACAGAACACAACAAGCAGCAGATCAACCACAGCACAGCAAACCCAGTCGTCCCTTCCACCACACACACAAACAGTCCTTTAACCCCAGGATAGGGTGGTGGGGTGGAGATATGTCTCTACTAAAGGAGGTGCAAGGCACACCTTCCATCCACTAACCTGCAGGTCACCCTTGGGCCCAGGTGTAGCACCTGCTTAGGCCCCCACCCCCCACTACCTCGATCGGGGTCATGTGAAACCATGGGAGCAGGTGGTGGATGGTCGTATGAGCAGCTGGTGCATATCACAATCCTGGCTATGCGACCACTGATGCCGGGCAAACAATCCCTGAAGAGTATTGATAATGGCTGGGGCCACCTGTCTTGTAAAGACACTGCCCAGAAGAAAGCAATGGCAAACAAGTCTGTAGAAAAATTTGCCAAGAACAATCATGGTCAGAAGACTATGATCACCCATGTCATACAACACAGCACATAATGAAGGTGCTGAACCCCAGCACAGCCCTCCAGCCTACAGGGAACTCAGACTTTGTCCTGCAAACATTGGGCTTCAACTTGACCTGTGGACTTGCAGAGATTGGGGGTGGGGGCGGAAACAATGGAATCAATTTGTCTTTCTTTAGTGCCATTAAATCAAAACATTCTCTTACAATGCATCACTGGCACTTGCATTTTCTCCTGAAACAATACATCCATGAAGTGTTTGTTGCAGAGGACTCGGCCCCTCAGTGTCCAGTGGTGGAAGGACCCCAGGCTGTGATCCCATCCACAAATCCTTTGAGTGACAGCACTGATTTTCAGCACATACTCCCGCACCATGGAATATGCAATTCTGCACCCTTCTGAGAGCACCCTATCTGAGAGCGGCTCCTCCAATTCTTCAGCAATACTTGCTATGGTAACACCTATTTGTCATTTCCAGATCTGCACTACAGGGGGAGATGTTATTATACAGAATATGGTAGTGATGGAACACTACTCCTTTGGGACAGACTCCACATCCATCACTCTGAACTAGAGCTGCACCATTCAATACACACAAGAGATTCTAGGGATGCTGGAAGTGCAGACTAACACACTCAAATGCTGGAGGAACTCAGAAGGTCAGGTAACATCTATGGAGAGGAATAAAGACTCTTCATCCTTCTTCATCAAGGGTTCCCAAACTTTTTTTTATACCTCTTCTCTGTGTAGATACCGCCTGACCTGCTGATTTCCTCCAGCATTTCATGTGTGTTGCTCCTTTCAATTGCAGGTCTGTCTACAGAGCAGGTCTCAGAGAATTTTTGCTGCTACACACTGGGATTTACTATTTATTTCAATACTTGTAAATGATTGGGATTATTAGAATGTGTTGAATGAACCAACGATCTGTCACTTCCCCTTTAATCCATTGCCTGTTAGAGGTGTTACACTGTGAGGAACAAAGAGACTCCCACCCTTTGATACACATTTGCATTGATACTGACTCTCCATAACTCATCCTCTAGCCCCAACTCCAAACATTCCTCAAAGATCGTAACGAGTATGACCAACTTTCCTGCTCATCCTTA
Organism: Mobula hypostoma; assembly: GCF_963921235.1. Taxonomy (NCBI): domain Eukaryota; kingdom Metazoa; phylum Chordata; class Chondrichthyes; order Myliobatiformes; family Myliobatidae; genus Mobula; species Mobula hypostoma. The sequence continues at coordinate 133,618,649 of NC_086102.1, read as the reverse complement.
CATAATGTTCATGTTGGGGTTTCTCCTTTGAACTTCTTCCAGCTTTCGCTGTCTTCGATCCAACATCCACTCCTTTCAGTGCCATCAGCTCTTCCTGTGCTGCTGAGATTGGCCACTGGGAACAGATGAGGAACTGATTTAAAATATTTTGGCACTGCAAATCCAATCACCGTTAAAGCCTTGCACAAACTCTGCCCTTGTCCTCTATCACATGTTTTACAGCAGTTTCCTTACACTTTCCCAAAGGTTCTCATTCCCCCTTCCTCACCAGTCGCCCAGTCTCCCTGTATCTGTATTTTGGACTTGTCCCAACCCACTGTCCTATCCAGAGTTCTATATTTCAGGAACACTTCCCTTTTTTTAAAAAAAACTTTATTTTGCCAAAATCCTTCAGTTGGAATTGGGGGCAGCATGGTAGAATAGCAGTTAGCACAACACTTCACTGTGCGCCAGCTGTAAGGTCAGGGTTCAGTTCCGCCGCTGTTTGTCAGCAGTCTGTATGTTCTCCCTGCCACCACATGGGTTTCCCCCCAGTGCTCCAGTTTCCTCTCACATTCCAAAGACATACGGTTAGGGTTAGTGAGTTGTGGGCGTGCTATGTTAGCACCGGAAGCATGATGACACTTGTGGGCTGCCCCCAGCACAACCTCACTGATTTGATTCGACACAAAACAATTAATTTCACTGCATGTTTCAATGTACATGTGACAAATCAAGCTAATCTTAATTAGATTCCCCCAATCTCCCTTTACCTCTCAAGTATCTACCTATACTGTTCTCTACATATAGTATTTTGAGAAACAATCTTTACTTATTTTTAAGCAACACACATAAAAGTTGCTGGTGAACACAGCAGGCCAGGCAGCATCTCTAGGAAGAGGTGCAGTCGACGTTTCAGGCTGAGACTCTTCGTCAGGACTAGTCCTGACGAAGAGTCTCGGCCTGAAACGTCGACTGCACCTCTTCCTAGAGATGCTGCCTGGCCTGCTGCATTCACCAGCAACTTTTATGTGTGTTGCTTGAATTTCCAGCATCTGCAGAATTCCTGTTGTTTACTTATTTTTATTTGCCCTGTCAATGAACTGCAGCTGATCACTGATTTATCAGGATTTGGTATTACCTGTATGCCCAAGTACAAAGCCTAGGAGGTCTTTTCTCAGCATCCTAATATTAAACATAAGTCTCTGCTCTCCTGAGTTGCTTTGCCCTTTTAAAGTATTAAAGTATCATCATTTGAAATGTTATAATTTAGTGCACATGTTCTGCTTTTTCCCTCTTCCGTAAGTTTAACTAGAGATCAGATTCAGATTTATTTATCACATCTGCATACAGTGAAATGCGTCATTTGCATTCATAACCAGCGCATGCAAGGATGTGCTGGCAGCAGCCCCCAAGTGTCGCCACATATTCCAGTGCCAAAATAGCCTGCCCACTACGTTCAGCAGAACCACACAAGCAGCAGGAAGAACAAAACAAGACAACATCAGAGCAGGCCTCTTTCCCACCCACCCACCAACTCACTCGCACACAGATGGGCCCCCAGGCCGAGGGCAGGCCACCACTGGCCCCCCCATCCTTGGCCTTGGACTCTCAGACTTACAGACATTGGGGCCATGACATCCAGACAAGCTGACCCAGGGTCTTCACTCATTGTGCCTCTACCTCCGGAGTGTTTGCCCTTCGGGCTTCTACCTCCGACCTCTGTTCTTCGACCTTTGGCTCTTCCTTCTGGATTTCACTGACCTCTGGGTATCAAGCCCAGGACTCACCAGTTATGGGTTTGACCTTCAGGCCTCAACCCCAGGACTTGCCGATTGTGGGTTTGACATTGGCACTATAACTTTCCAACTTGCACAGACCTCCAACCCCGGTGATCTGGGGGTGACTGACACTCATGACTCCCACCCATATGGACCTCCCAACAGGGGACTCACCAACCTCTAGTTCGCTGGTCTCCACAGCGCCTGCTGGCATGACCTCAAGATCAGTGACCTTCTACCATGGAGTGTTCTGACCTGGACTCCAGCTCCTATCCTTGACCACTTACTGCCCTTAACCTCTAACTCCACCTCATCCCTGTCCCTGAACCCTAACTCCCCAAAACCATCCCCAGGAACCCAAAAAAACTGTCTGAGCTACAACATCAATAGACATTGCAGTTCAACGCTATCTTGACCAGCTCTATCCGTTCCAGCATTTTCCTGTTTGCTAACTTTTTTTTGTGCCTTTCATTGAAAACTACTTTATAAGTTTAATTCTGTTCATTGCTGACTACCCATTACTCATATCTATACTGTATGTTCTTTTAATTGAGTCTATACTCCCTTGGCACTATATCAACACCTTTAAAAAGAACACAAACTTATCACTGGATACATTGCATTTGTTAAGCCTCATTTCTGTGTTTTTTTGCTATTTATTCATTTGAGTTCATTTGGTCTCGTTTTCTTTCCATCCCATCATTTTTTTTATAATAACTGATCTTTGGATTTCTTTTCTGTTTTGTTTCATAGGTTTCTGATACTGGGGTCTTTCTATCAAATACCTTTTCCTTGCTCGGTAAAGTTATTCTGATTCAGAAGACTGGAGAGATGAGTAATATTTACCAAATCCTTGCCTTTTAATGATACCTTACTCTGCTGTTTAAGGGGCTTAAGTGTTTATTTAAATACATTGACCGTCTTTCGAAGTTCGTAACTATTCACATTTGTAGGGGTATCCTTTAGATATTGCAAACCTACATGCCCCGAGCCACGGAAACAGCAATGGAATTGGCAAAAGCCATTTCATACATTCAGTGGCCACTTTAAACACAAATATCTAATTAGCCAATCGTGTGGCAGCAACTCAATGCATAAAAGCATGCAGACATGGTCAAGAGGTTCAGTTGTGGTTCAGACCAAACATCAGAAAGGGGAAGAAATGTGATCTAAGTGACTTTGACCACAGAATGATTGTTGGAGCCAGATTATCTCAGAAACTGCAGATCTCCAGGGATTTTCACACACTAGATTTCACAGAAAATAGCGCGGAAAACAAAACAGATCCAGTGAGCAGCAGTTCTGTAGGCGAAAATGCCCTGTTAATGAGAGGTCAGAGGAGAGTGGCCACACCGGTTCATGCTGACAAAAAGGCGGCAGTAACTCAAATTACCACGTGCGTTACAACAGTGGTGCGCAGAAGAGCATCTCTGAACACACATCTCAAACCTTGAAGTGATTGGGCTACAGCAGCAAAAGACCACGAACATATACTGAGTGACCACTTTGTCAGGTACAGGAGGTACCTAATAAAATGGCCACTGAGTATACACTCTCAGCCTGTTTATTGAAACCTTTGGGATATTCCCTGAGTGGTTAATATTAAATTATATTCTGGTTCCTGCATTCTCCCTTTGTAATATAACCTTGGGAGTTCACATATCACTCTTCTAATTTGACAGTTTTCTCCTGTTAAAGCTGATATATCCCTGGCTTTGGAGGGATCATACAGATCTAACTAGCAATACTCAGACGCAACATAATACTCCAGTTGTGGTCCAACCAGAACTTTGTACGATTGTAGCCCAATCTCCACTTCCTAGCTTTGAAAGCCAGGATTCAATCAGCCTTTCTGATTATATTCATTCCTGCCCCGGACAATGACATATTTACATGAACCCCCACAAATTTACGTACAAACATACAACTTAGGAACATGAGTAGATCACTCAGCTGCTCAAGTCTTCTTCACCATTAATTAATGGCCGATCTGATTGTAATCTCAATTCTGCATTCGCATCTCCTCACTGTAACCTTTCACCCCTTGCCTATTAAAAATCCATGTTTAAAGCAGAGTATTCAAAGATTCACTGCTCTTTTGTAGGAAGAGAGTTTCTGACTCATAGCCATCTAGAGAGGAAATAAATCCTTTATTTCTGTCTTAAGTGGGAGACCCAAAGATCCTCGTCAAGCCCACCATGTCTGGATACTTCCAAGCTAATATATTTTAATCGTCTCCTCTCCCCCTTCTACATTCTACCTAATGCAAGCTACTCCAGCCTAACCTTTCTTCCAAGGACTACCAATGCATTCCAAGTATTAGGCAATAAATCTTCTTTGAAATGCTCCTAGCATTTCAATGTCCTCCTTCAAATAAATAAGGAGATTAATACGATACACAATACACCAGATGAATTCTCCTAACCAAAGTAACCACTGTAATTTTGCATTCTACGCCCTCTCGCAATAAACATCACTTCACTGAATAAATAGGATTACAAAAGGCACTCTCTTCTGTACTCCGTCTGGATGACGGGTACTTGAACAGAAATGTCGACTGCCCATCAGATGCTGCCTGATGCACTGAGTAGCTCCAGTCGTTTGTTTTTGCTCCAAATTCCAACATCTGCAATCTCTTGTATCTCACTACTCTGTTCAATCTTTTACCTACTTTAAAGGCCATTTGCCACAGGTTTGTTCATTTACTCAGTCCACTGGCATGTTTTTGCAATGAACTACACCATTTATGTTGCTTACAGTGGTGACTATCTTTGTATCATTGGTGAACTTGGAAGTGTAATTTTCTGTCAAAATATCTAGATACCATCAGAGACATCTTGCCATCTTCAATACCTGTCCATTATCCGTCGCCTCTGTTCAATATGCTTCAGGTTTAGACAACAGCTTTCCTATGAGGGATTCTTTCAGTGCCTAGGCTAGTGCAGACAGTAAGAACCTTTCCCTCATAGTAAAGGTGTGTAAGGCTAGAGGTCATTTGTTTAAGATGAGGAGTGAGCGAGTTAAAGGGGATCTGAGGAAGTTTGCTTTGTCCCCTAGGTGGTTGCAACGTGGGACATTCTGCCTAGAGAGGTGGTGGAGGGAGAGACGTACAAGATGAATCTGGTCAAGCACTTCACTCGACAAGGTTTAATAGGCTACAGACCCAGTGCTGGTAAATGGGATTTGTATTGGACAGTTGTCACTAAAATAGCACCTATCTCTATGCTGCATGGCTTGATCACTCCATGGCATAATATCAGTAACTTCAACTGCATGGCTTCAATTATTATTGGCAGGAGAGAACTATGAGCAAACTCGACTGAGGAGCAGGTGATAACTGCTTATTAAGATAGATGTTATCTCATCCCCTTCACTCCTATTATTAATGTTAAGTTGCCTGTCTTTTGCACAGTTCCAGAGAACGTGTTAAATTTCTCTTCTCCTCCATGACAGGTTGCCAAAAGATACTTAAATAGCACTTTAATTTGTTTTCTGATTCTGATGGCAATTTCTGCATCCTTTTGGGAAGGATAGAGTGTAAAATTTTAATCAAAAGCATTCAGCTTTTCAGCCCTCTTGCTGATGCCTAAAGGCCGAAAGTACAAAAGACTTTCTTCAGCCTGCGTCTCCTGCGCAATGTTTTCCCATTTTTTTAAATCCAGCAACACTTGCATCTTAGTAAATCTTATGAGGGATCCAAAATGTAAAGCTAAACAGGCTGAGGATAATAAGCATATTTGGGGAAGCGCCATAAAAACCACAGCCAAGACTACAGATCTGAGAACTAAAATTTCTCATGTTGCACACTATCATTCTCAAAGACCCTGTTTCACTGGCACGCACTATAAGGAAATGTTTAATGGACCTGATGATGTTTCAATACAGCTTATCCATCAGAACAATTTTAAACCCCCCACTGGATTCCCCAACGTGTGCCCCCACCCCATACAACTCCTATTAACTATTTCCTGATGGCACATATTGCGGTGTCTGTAATGACAGAAAACAGACAGCAAGCTTCAATGCCAAGGCAGTATAATTTACTAAATTATTCCCAGCATACTTTTGATTCAGGGTGCCAGGATATTTACTGCCCTGCCTTCTGCACATTGAGCATTAATACTGCTTCCCCCGCATTGACTGCTCCTTGAAAGGTGGCTTTTATTTCTCCAGCGGGTATCTTACAGGGTTGGACTCACCTCGCCACCTTTCAGAAGGGGATGAGGAGTGGCATCATAGGCAGCTGAGATGTGTCAGTCAAATCCTGAAATGAATGGAACTTTGTGACTACACTGATCTTCCCCGTAGCCCCCACCCCTCCATGGGACGATCCAGTTCTTCCCCCATCTCAATCATCATCTGAGCAGAGCTCAGCAGTTGCCTGGCACCTCAGTTGCCTGACCAGTGACAGTGTCAAGGGTGTCGCAGTACAGTTGCAGGGCATTCAAAAGGCAGATGGCAAAGAGCCAGATGTCCATGTTAGTCCTAATGGCACAGGTGAAAAGAGGGATGAGATGCGGCAGCATGGATTCAGGGAATTAGGGTGCTCGTGCGAAAGCTCGGAGTCCAAGATAAGCTGGCAAATGTGATCCAAAACTGGCTTGGTGGAGGGTAATGGTGGGCGGTTTGTTTTCTGATGGGAAGTATGTGACAGGCAGTGTGCCACAAGGAGCTGTGTGGAAATACTTAATCCCCATGACATACATTAACAACGTGTACAGAAACATGGAAAATATGTTGAGGAAGTTTGTAGATGACATGAAAACCAAGTGTAGATAGTGAACAAGGTTGTCTTCAAAGTCAAGGTCAAGGTAAATTTATCATCAAAGTACATCTATGTCAGCATATACAACCGTGAGGTTCATTTATTTATGGGCATTTACAGGAAAATAAAGAAATCTATAACATTTACAAAAAAACTTTAAACAAACAAAGATTCACAAATAACCTAAGTGCAAAAGAAGACAAATAGTGCAAGAAGAAATAATACTGAGAATATGAGTTGTAGAATCCTTAAAAGTGAATCTGTAGGTTGTGGAATGGGTTCAGAGTTGAGGTGAGCAATGATATCCACACTGGTTCTAGAGCCTGATGGCACTAGGCTAATAACTGTTCATGAATCTGATGCTCCTGTACCTCCTGCCCGATGGTAATAGTGAGAAGAGAGCATAGCCTGGGTGGTGGGGCTTAGACTAAAGCATGATATTGATCAGTGCAAACATTCTTTAGAGCAATGGCAAATGGAATTTAATCCTGACAAGTCTGAAGCGAGCAAACAAGATAGCAGACAAGTAGTGAATATGAAACCTTGGGAGACTGAGAAGGAAAGGGATTTCGATGTACGTGTACAAGGTCCCCTAAAGGTGGCAGCACAAGTAGGTATGGCATACAGGGCATACGCTTTCGTTACCAAAATATAAAACACAAGAGCCAGGATCGGGGGGGCGGGGGCGGGGTAGGAGTGTTATGGTGCAACTTTGCAGTACTGCGTTCAGTTCTACTCTACACGATATAGGAAGGATATGATTGTACTGGAGAGGCTGCAGAAAAAATTTACCAGATGCTGCCCAAGTTCAATGTTTTAGAAATTAGGAGAGAACGGAAAGGCTGAGTTTGTTTTCTTCAGAATGGACGAGGGTGAAAGAGGACCTGATGGAGATACACGAAATTATGAGAGACATAAGTAGGGTAAATAATAGGAAACTGTTCTGCAAAGCCAAGATATCAGAAAGCACAGGTCAGTGGTTTAGAGTTAAAAGGTTCAGAAGAGATCTGAGGGAGAACATTTTTTCCCCAGAAGGTAGTTGGAATTGAAAGTCACTATCTGAGTGGGTGGTAGAGACAGGTAAGCATTTAAATATCTGGAGAATCATTTGGATTGTCAATGTACAGAAGGGTATAGGCCGGGGCCGAGAGCTGGTAAATGGGATTGCACAGGTAGGTTACTTTATGGTTAGCATGCGCATGGTGGACAAAAAGGCCTGTTTCTGTGCTCTATGACTTCGACTCGATTTTCCTAAAGATGAACATGCAATCCCAAATGTTTTATCGATAAACTTAGATTGTGATTATGCTTGTAACAATGCTTGGAAGTGGGGAGAAAAAAAGACCTCATGAGTATTCCTTTCAATAGACACTGTCTGACTTGCTGAGTTCCTCCAGCATTTTGTGTATGTTGCTCCAGGTTTCCAGCAGTTGCCAAATCTCATGAGTTTTCTACCTCAGTCTTACATATACCTAGCTGGTGTGATGACCATAAGCAGTGCTTAAAAATCTTAATAGGCAATTCTAAATAGTCCAATACAGAATGCAGATCACTTTACTTTGGCAGCCCTACTGAGAGGAAGGAATGCAGAGTTCTGAACAGCTGGAGATAGCACTAATTATTAGAGCTTTGATCTGAAACTTTACAGTCTGATTATAGATCAGTATCTATCATGACAAACTGAATAGCTGAAGCTTATATGCAATTGCAACAGTTCCTCTCAAGGTAATTCTCTGAAATTGGTATAATAATAATAACAATTAATTTATAGAGAACTTTTCATACAGATGAAGTAGCTCAAATGCTTTACAATGGGATAAAATGCAAACCTGAAAATAAAAGCAAGGTTAAATAGTTATCTTTTGAACTGGAATTTTAGAGGGTCAACTGAGTGTCTAAGGTTTTAAGTATTGAGCTCCACAATTTAGGAGCATAGTTCAGAAAAGCTGACCTGCCAATTATCTTTTGAGGGAGGTTATTTAAATTTAACAGAATGAAACGTAGAAACATAGAAAACCTACAGCACAATGCAGGCCCTTCCACCCACAAAGTTGTGCCGAACATGTCCCTACCTTAGAAATTTCTAGGCTTACCTATAGCCCTCTATTTTTCTAAGCTCCATGTACCTATCCAAAAGTCTCTTAAAAGACCCTATCGTATCCGCCTCCACCACCATTGCTGGCAGCCCATTCCACGCACTCACTACTCTCTGAGTAAAAAACTTACCCCTGACATCTCCTCTGTACCTACTCCCCAGCACCTTAAACCTGTGTCCTCTTGTGGCAACCATTTCAGCCCTGGGAAAAAAGCCTCTGACTATCCACATGATCCTCTGGCGATGATCTTTACATCATCAATGGGGACAGGAGAGGTTCTGGAGGATTGGAGGGTTGCAGATGTTGTTCACTTATTCAAGAAAGGGAGTAGAGATAGCCTCTCATTACCTTACACACCTCTATCAGGTCACCTCTCATCCTCCGTCGATCCAAAGAGAAAAGGCCGAGTTCACCCAACCTGTTTTCATAAGGCATGCTCCCCAATGCAGGCAACATCCTTGTAAATCTCCTCTGCACCCTTTCTATGGCTTCCACATCTTTCCTGTAGTGAGGCATCCAGAACAGAGCACAGTACTCCAAGTAGGGTCTGACCAGGGCCTGAAATAACTTCAACATTACTTCTCGGCTCCTAAATCCACTTCCATGATTGATGAAGGCCAATATACCGTATGCCTTCTTAACCACAGAGTCAACCTGCGCAGCTGCTTTGAGTGTCCTATGGACTCGGACCCCAAGATCCCTCTGATCCTCCACACTGCCAAGAGTCTTACCATTAATACTATATTCTGCCACCGTATTTGACCTACCAAAATGAACCACTTCACACTTAGCTTGAACTCCATCTGCCACTTCTCAGCCCAGTTCTGTATCCTATCAAAGTCCTGCTGTAACTTCTGACGGCCCTCCACACTACCCACAACACCTCCAACCTTTGTGTCATCAGCAAACTTACTAACCCATCCCTCCACTTCCTCATCCAGGTCATTTATAAAAATCACGAAGAGTAGGGGCTCAGAACAGATCACTGAGACACATCACTGGTCACCGACCTCCGTACAGAAAATGACCCGTCTACAACCACTCTTTGCCTTCTGTGGGCAAGCCAGTTCTGGATCCACAAGGCAACGCCCTCTTGGATCACATGCCTCCTTACTTTCTCAATAAGCCTTGCATGGGGTACCTTATCAAATGCCTTGCTGAAATCCATATACACTACATCTACTGCTCTACCTTCATCAATGTGTTTAGTCACATCCTCAAAAATTCAACAGGCTCGTAAGGTACGACCTGCCCTTGACAAAGCCATGCTGACTATTCCTAATCATATTATACCTCTCCAAATGTTCATAAATCCTACCTCTCAGGATCTTCTCCATCAACTTACCAACCACTGAAGTAAGACTCACTGGTCTATAATTTCCTGGGCTATCTCTACTCCCTTTCTTGAATAAGCAAACAACATCTGCAACCCTCCAATCCTCCAGAACCTCTCCTGTCCCCATTGATGATGTAAAGATCATCGCCAGAGGCTCAGCACTCTCCTCCCTCGCCTCCCACAGTAGCCTGGGGTACATCTCATCTGGTCCCGGCAACTTATCCAACTTGATGCTTTCCAAAAGCTCCAGCACATCCTCTTTCTTAATATCTACATGCTCAAGCTTTTCAGTCTGCTGCAAGTGATCACTAAGATCCTTTTCCATAGTGAATACTGAAGTATTCGTTAAGTACCTCTGCTATTTCCTCCAGTTCTATACACACTTTCCCACTAGCACACTTGATAGGTCCTATTCTTTCATGTCTTATCCTCTTGCTCTTCACATACTTGTAGAATGCCTTGGGGTTTTCCTTAATCCTGCCTGCCAAGGCCTTCTCATGGCCCCTTCTGACTCTCCTAATTTCCTTCTTAAGCTCCTTCCTGTTAGCCTTATAATCTTCTAGATCTCTAACATTACCTATCTCTCTGAAACTTTTGTAAGCTTTTCTTTTCTTCTTGGCTAGATTTATTACAGCCTTTGTACACCACGGTTCCTGTACCCTACCATAACTTCCCTGTCTCATTGGAATGTACCTATGCAGAACTCCACACAAATATCCCCTGAACATTTGCCACATTTCTTCCGTACTTTTCCCTGAGAACATCTGTTCCCAATTTAAGCTTCCAATTTCCTGCCTGATAGCCTCATAATTCACCTTAATCCAATTAAACACTTTTCCAACTTGTCTGTTCCTATCTCTCTCCAATGCTATTGTAAAGGAGATAGAATTATAATCACTATCTCCAAAATGCTCTCCCACTGAGAGATCTGACACCTGATCAGGTTCATTTCCCAATACCAAATCAAGTACAGCCTCTCCTCTTGTAGGCTCATCTACATATTGTGTCAAGAAACCTTCCCGAATACACCAGCAAACTCCACCCCATCTAAACCCCTTGCTCTGGGGAGAATGGCGGAAGAAGACCTGAGAGCTCAGGCAGAATTATAAAATGAAAGTGATTCTGTGATATACTCCAGTCTCAGACCATTAAGAGCTGTAAAAACAAGTAAGAGAAGTTTAAAATAATTCTATAAGACACAGGAAGCCAATGCAGAGCAGTTAGGATTGGGTTACGCTCTCTCATTCTGGTTTTAGTTAAGTCTGTTCTGAATGAGTTGAAGTTTGTCAATAGGTTGCTTTGGAAGGCCAGTAAAATGCACGTTGTAGTAATCTAGCCTATTCGATATAAAGACATGAATTAGCTTTTCAACATCATTACATGTCAGCAACAAACATACCTTTGCAATATTTCTTAAGTGTAGAAGTGCTGCTCTGGTCATTTTCTTTCTGTGAGATTTAAAATTCAAATCTGAATTAAGGACAACACCCAGGCCTGTTACTTCAGATATTTCAATGGGAGTCAAGTTCCCAAGTTTCTCAAGAAGTTTACCTCTTTTTGCTTTGGAATCAACTAAATGTATTTCAGTTTTATCTTTGATTAGTTTTTGGAAATTATGGCTCATCCAATTGTTTATTGTAGCCATACCAGAAGTATGAGAAGATAGGGTGTTAGGGTCAATTGAGATGTACAACTATGTGTCATCTGTATGACTATGGAAATCAGGTTTACGCTAATAGTCATAGTCATACTTTATTGATCCTGGGGGAAATTGTTTTTTGTTACAGTTGCATCATAAATAATTAAATAGTAATAAAACCATAAATAATTAAATAGCAATATGTAAATTATGCCAGGAAATAAGTCCAGGAGCAGCCTATTGGCTCAGGGTGTCTGACCCTCCAAGGGAGGAGTTGTAAAGTTTGATGGCCACAGGCAGGAATGACTTCCTATGACGCTCTGTGCTGCATCTCGGTGGAATGAGTCTCTGGCTGAATGTACTCCTGTGCCCAACCAGTGCATTACGTAGTGGATGGGAGACATTGACCAAGATGGCATGCAACTTGGACAGCATCCTAATGATGTCTCCTAAGGGGAGCACGTATAAGGAGAGGAGTAGAGGACCAAGACAGCTTCCCCGAGCGACACCAAAAGGTACATCATATCCCTTATACACATCCCAGCCAAATGGAGGTTACACACTATTGGTGATACTGGGCATTATTATGTGTGAGACCACAGATTGCCACAGGAGAACAAGAGATTCAACAATGTAAACTCATCTCATGTCTGTTAAAGCTTAGCCTTTCTCAAAGTACTGTTTATTGATTTGAATCTCAGTTTAACACTCTAAAATATTAAAACATTTATCTTGGAATTATTGTATATGTAATTAATTTAATCCATATAGAAGAAATGACACCCTGTAAAGTAATAAACTATTTTTCATAAATAACAACACTATCATACAAGCACAGACGTGTACAATATAGGGATTATTCTCTCCATTTTTAACAGCTCTCAATGCTCTGTCCAATTCTGAATTCCATGCAATATTTTGATAAATACACCAGGCACCAAAAGTCTAGTGAGTTGAAGTTCAAGTGACCCTTACAATTCCTTCCTCCACTGCAACCTTTCCACATGTTCCTCGGGAGAGTTCACAGTTTCAGGAGGAGTGTTTGAAGGAGGCTTGGGGATCAGCTGCTTGTATCATGTAAAGGGAAACAATGGTAAAGGAAGTTAACATGAGGGACAGGGCTACTTCCATTTTTGGAGTTGGGCTCATCCAGGCAAGCAGGGAGAATTCCATTGTATTCTGGGTTTGCGACTTGTGAGAGAAACCTTTGGAAAGTCAGGAGGTGTGTCACATGCTGCAGTATACCCAGCCTCTGACGTGATACTGCCTGATCAAGCTCTGTTTCTGGTTAATGGTGACAATCCAGATTAGCAGTGGAGGCCAACTGCATAGTACCTGGCTGGAGATGCTCATACTCTGCCACTGGTGAAGCACGAAAATCACTTGCCGCTTATCAGCCCAGCCCTGAATGTCCACCAGGTCTTCCTTCATGCAAATATGAACTGCTTCATTTTCTGAGCATTCCTGAATGAAGCGAGTACTGCAGTCATCAGTGAAGATCACACCATAATGGGCTTGGCTGAAAATGGTTGCAGCTCAGAAATTTACTGGGGAAACCTTGCTGCGGTGTAGTGTCCTGAGACTAAGGTGAATGGTTAATATTGATAACAAACATCTCCAATTGGCAAAGTATGACTCCAGCTAGTAGAAGGGTTTCCCCAGTCTTGATCACAGTAAAAGGTTGTCTTGGTGTCCCATTCCCACCTCACCTCTGGAGTTCAGTTATTTTGCAACACTTTGACCATATTCATTGTTTGTCTGTCTTTGCATATAGTTGACTCTATTATACAGTAATTCGTTGGTCTACTGTGAATGCCTGCAAGAAAATGCAGCTCGAGGTAGTATATAGTGAAATATACGTACTTTGTTAATAAGTTTACTTTGAAATTTGAACTTTGAGCGGAGGAAAAGAGACAATTTTATTGCCAATCCCCAAAATTCACATTATTAGCTAAGCAGTGCATATGGTGATCACCAAGGAATTAATTAATAATGCACATTATATTCTTGGTACAAAAAAATAACAGGCTTTTTACATTAAAAGATAATTATTTTCAAGAATGCATAAATGAAATAGAAGGTTTGGTTGCTGCATTGCAACAGACTGCAAACAAATCAGATTTGAACGAGATATGAGTATTTTTTTGATCTTCAGTCAAGAATCACATTGCAGTAGCTGGAATTAGTAGAGGGTCTCTGAATATGTTGAGCTTCATAGAATCAATGCTCACTATTCTGTAGAGAATGCAACTAAGTTTATAAGTTGGAATGGCTTGTTTCAAGCAATATACTTTCTTATTAACCTGTATGTACTGCGTTTATGGTTTGATTTAAAGTCACAGAGTCATAGCAAAATACAGCACAGAAATAGACCATCAGCCATGCAATCAGCAAGGCAAAACCGGATTATTCACAGAGAACATACCAAAGACAAGAAGCGTACATGGCAAGTCATTCAGATCATAATGGACGACAAATCCATCCTGATAGGCTGAATGTCTTTTACGCTTGGTTTGATATACGGAATGATGCGCCAGCAGAGAAGGCTGCCTCCCTCCCCACCACCAGCCCGAGGAGCAAGAGCTCTGTCTGGCAGCAGCTGATGTGAGGAAGACCCTAGCCAGGGTCAACTCGTGTAGCTGCTGGGCCTGATAACATACCTGGCCGGGTGCCGAGGTCTGTGCAGCCCAGTTAACAGAGGTTCTAACCAACATCTTCAACATCTCTCTGGAACAGTCCACTATCCCCACAGGCCTCAAGGCAACCACCATCATCCTGGTGCCCAAGAGAGTGACAGTAACCTGCCATAATGACTATCCTCCAATGGCACTGACCTCAACAGTAATGAAGATCTTTGAGCGACTGGATATGGACCACATTAAATCCCATCTTCCTGCCACATTGGAGCCTTTCCAATTTACTTTATTGCTCAAATCTGTCCTCTGATGGCACCATAGCCTCTGCACTCCACTCCATCCCGTCCCACCTGAAAAACAATGCTTCATATACAAGGGTGCTGTTTGTTGACTTCAGCTCAGCATTTCATCCCTCAGAAGCTGGTGGGTAAACTGTCCTCTTTGGGTCTCAACACTCCTCTCCATAACTGGATCCTGGACTACTTGACAGAAAGGCCACTTCAAGTCTGTATGGGCAGAAACATCTCTAGCTGCATCACACCAAGCACCGGTGCCTCCCAGGGCTGTGTGGTCAGCCCGCTGATGCACGACTGCACTGCTAGACCTGGTTCAAACTGCATCACAAAGTTTGCTGATGACACAAAGCGGTTGGCCTCATCAACATGGACGATGAGACGGCATACAGAGGGAAGGTAGAGTGGCTAGTAGGATAATGTGAGAACAACCACTTGAGACTTAACGTGGACAAGACTAAAGAGATGATTGTGGACTTTAGGGAGGTGTAGACTGACCAGTCCTCACCGGACATACACAACTCCTCCATGTGGAGAGTTAGGAACACCAAGTTTTTGGTAGTGCAGATAATGGACAACCTCACTTGATTTCTCAACATCACCTCTTTGGTTTAAAAAAAAGCACAGAAGCGGCTACACTTCCTGAGGAGATTGATTCGGGTGAGGCCCCAATAAATTGGTTAAAATTCTAACCAATTTTTACAGGAATACCATCAAGAGTGTCCTGACCAGCTGCATCACTGTCCGTTACGGGAATTGTAAGGCATCTGACCGCAAGTCCCTACGTAGGATTGCGAGGACTGTGGAGAGGATCATCAGGACTCTTCCACCTATCAGAGATATTTATCAAGAGCGCAGTGTATGCAGGGCCCTTAGCTTTGTCAATGATCCCTCCCATCTGTCCAAAAATCTCTTTGACCCCCCTACCATCATCAGGAGGTAGTGCAGCATTGGGACAAGAACTGTTAGGGTGGGGAGCAGTCTTCCCCAATGCTGCAAGACTACTAAACTTCCTGCCGCCACCCAGGTCTCTTCACACATGAAACTCAGTAACGTTATACTGTTTACTTTTTAATTTGTGTCACAAATGCACCTTATTATGTTAATTTACTAGTTGCAATATTATTTTTTGTGTTATGGGTGTGAGTTGTATGTACTGTTTTGTGCACCTTGGAGGAACATTGTTTTGTTTGGTGGTATACATGTATACGGTTGAGTGACAATAAACTTAAACTTCCACAGGTCTATGCTAACCATCCAACTCCATACTCCCTGAAGAGTCTACCAAAGTGGTCAATTAACCCTAACCAACCCACTTCTTTGGGATGTGCGAGGCAATCAGAGGAACCGGAGGAAGCCCAAATATTCACAGAGGGAACATGCAAACTCCACACAGACAGCACCTGAGGTCAGGATTGAACCAGGATCTCTAGTGGCAGCAGCTCTACTAGCCGCACCACTGTGCCACCGTGCAGTTCTATGATTCTGATAGAGTGTTGCACTGACCTATATCTGCTGTAATATTAGGAGTTTTGATAATTGAAGTGTTGCTAATGAATGTTGCCAAGCAGCACAGACAGGCTAAACATAGAACTTTGTTCTTGGGTACATTTATAGCAGCAGGTGTACTCTATGTCCAAAATTTTGTTGCAGTTACTTTAATGAACTGGAAGCGATTGATATATCAGAAGCAATGTATAACATGTTGCCAGCTCTATAGGTGCACACAGGGGGCAAAACACCAAAAACTTGTCAAACTCCAGCTAATTAAGATTTTTTAAAGTGCTTTTATGACCATTTTAACAACATCAGATGCCCCAAAGTTCATCACAACCTTTAAACTTTTTTTTTAGTGTAGTTACTGTGATGATGTAGCAATCCATATAGTTGCTGAAACACCACCATTTTCATCCTTCATTTCCTCTTTACTTTCTGATGAACCCCACTTCTCATTTTACAACCAATTTTCCTGTATGTGCCCATAGAACATTCCTGGATCCCCTGTCAATCTCTAATCATGCTCCCCCTTCACTTTTTTTTAAACTTTCCCTTTGAATTTACTGTGGACAACCTGGCTCTCACTTGTGTTTACAACCTGCTATCGGTGATAAACTCTATTTTCCTGTTCTGTGTCTTATGACTAAGCATCCGAAGAACGAACTAGGGAGAGTGGCATCAGCTGGACTGTTCTTACATAGAGCTGACATGGATCTGATGGGCTGAATTCCCTGCTGCAACCCTTTTGTAAGTCACAAAAAGCCCCTACAAACCCAACATATAAACCACCAACCCAACTGTTTTTAATGACGTGGGCTGACCTTCAGTGAGTGACGTTCACTCTTACCTCTGTTAATGTTACATCTGAAAAATTTGGCCCCATAATACATCACTTCTGTATTGCACTAAAGCTTCATTCTCGATTATCTGCTCAAATCCAGAATGGGAGCTTGGACCAACAGTGCAACTTCTGTTACTCAGTTGTGCATATACAGTAGATTAAAATAATATTCATTAGGACCCTACTTGACAGTGGGTGCAACACTCTGAAGTGTAAAAGCACAACATTTATATGGTAGCACAATGGAATTTTCTACTTAAATCTCAGCTGGCAATACGGACCAAGAAAAGCTATTACTGACTGCTGGTGATGACTCACTATGACTTGTGAAAGATGGTTGTGACAGTTTCCAGTTTCTCCACTGGAAGCATTTCCCACAATAAGTTTCCAACCACAATGATATCATTGGACTTGGCACGCAGAACTTGGATTGGCAATTTACACAGGATGCAGAATCCCCAGATGTTTTTATAACAGTTTTTTGGCATTGACTCTGCAGCATTAACAATAAACTGATCGCCCAATAGCCAATGTCTGAACTATTCCAGCTCAGCCATAAAAACAAATGAGGTGAAGTTGTCCTTCAGTTATTGTTCTGTGAAATATCCCAAATCCTCTACAGAAATAACCCAACTTGAAAAGTTTTGTCTGGGTCTAGGGTCCATTTAATTCTCAGCCCCAAGTACTAAGGGAAAAAAACATAAATTTTTATTGTAATATTTGGCTGGGGAACTTTATGCCTGCATCAACACATCTGTACACCCTATAAGGACAGGTCGAGCAAACCAGGGCTTTTCTCTTTGGAGAGAAAGAGGCAACTTGATAGAAAGTGTGCAAGATGATATGAGGCATAGAATTTTTCCCCCCAGGGTGGAAATAGTGAATATTAGGATCATAGTATTAAGATGATTGGAGGGGGGACATCAGAGATAAGTTTTCTTACACAGAGTTGTGGGTATGTAGAACACCCTGCCAGGGGTGGTGGTAGAGGCAGATACATTCAGGACATTTAAGAAACTCTTAGATAGGCACGTGCATAATAGGAAAAATGGAGAGTTATGTTGGAGGAAAGGGTTAGAGTACATTAAAAAGTCAGCACAACATCATGGGGCAAAGGGCCTGTACTGTGCTGTAGTGTTCTATCTTCAAGATAAGGGATTCCCAACCTTGGGTTCATGAACCTCTTCCTTAATTGTATTGGTCCATAGAATAAAAAGGTTGGGAACCCCTGTTCTAGACTTTTTTTCTATTTAAATTGGAGTATACACAACTTATGCTAGCCAAATCATTGTAAGTAAATGCCAGAAACAAAACTAATAGTGGTCTTTATTTTTAAAAAGGTTGCTGAATTATCTACCAAGCATAGCAATGGACTAAATGCTCTCATGATTCCACTTGGCTACCTGCAGGCATTAGTAATGTGGATCAGGAGCACAGTACAGTTTATCTTCCCCTTCACCAGACGGCTTATTGCTGTCAACAACTTTGTGAGTAAATCAAACACAAGTGATTCTGCAGATGCTGGAAATCCAGAAGAACAAACACAAAATGTTAGAGGAACTCAGCAGGTCAAGCAGCATCTATGGAGAGGAATGAACAATCAATGTTTTGGGCCAAGACTCTTCATCAGGACTGGAAAGATAATTTCCCAACCTCTCACTTCGCCCCACCCCCCTCCATCATCTTCTCTCTCACATGGTTTCACCTATCGCCAGCCAGCTTGCCCTCCTTTCCCTCTCCCTACCTTCTTCCCACTTCCTTTCCAGTCCTGATGAAGGGACTCAGCCTGAAACATTGACTATTCATTCCCTTCTGTAGCAGCTGCCTGATCCACTGAGCTCCTCCAGCATTTCGTGTTATTAAGTTAATGTGGTCCAAAAGTATTGTCAAACATGCCAAGACTCATATGGTATCAAACTAATCTGGAACCAGAGACACATGAGAAAGGCACAGTGGAGCTGTGGTTCCAATGCTGCCTCACAGATCCAAGCCACAGAGTGTGAGATTAAACTCACTTCCACTCCACAGGATCAGAGAGAGCTGTAGTGGGCTGCAGACTCAGTCAGCTCCATCACACCACTAAGGGCACCTTCAGTAGGTGAAGCCTCAAAAAAAGCAGCATCCACCATTAAGCATCTTCACCATCTAGGACATGACCTCTTCTCATTGCTACCATCAGGGAGGAGGTACAGGAGCCTGAAGACACACACTCAATGTTTTAGGAACCACTACTTCTCTTCCACCATCAGACTTCTGAACAGACATTGAACATCTCACTTATTTATCTTTTTATATTTTTATTGCAACTTATAGTAATCGTTTATGAATTGCACTACACTGCTGCTACAAAACAACCAATTTAATGACATACATCAGTGATAATAAACCTGGTTCTGTCTTCCTGAAGAATGACTTTTTAAAAAGAGATCTCCCTAGCAACATTCTCCCATGGCTACCTAGTCCATTGCCCTCTTGTCTCTGTGAGCCTCTAGAGTGTGTATTCCTAGAACTATTCCATCACTGAGGTATCTGGTCTTTAAACAGCAGCATCACCTGGAGGTTGTGAGAGTGCTGGTTTTATTGAGCTATGCCCCCTTAAAGGCCGACTGCCAGTATGGCTGAGCCAAATGTTCAGAACAATAGCATGGGGAACCACAAAATACAAGATCATTCTGTGTACGGGGCTTTTAAAACAGTTAGGGTTTTAATGTCATTTAATACTGCTAAACACAATAAAACAATTTCTAAACCAAAGTGGAGACTACAGGTGCTGTAGTGGAGAAACACACGAAATGCTGGAGGAACGCAACAACTCAGATGGCATCTATGGAGGGGAACAAACGGTCAACCTTTTGGGCAGAGGAACTTCATCATTGCTGGAAAGGAAGAGGGCAGAAGCCAAGATAAAAGTGTGGAGGGTGGGGGAGGAGCATGAGCCAAGTGAGAGATCATGAGGGTGGGGGAGGGAAAGAGAAAGGGTAATGGGACCAGAGGTATAAAGGAACCCAAAAGGTAAGCAGAGGGGTGTATTCATCAGAAGTTACAGAAAGTGACATAGATGCCATCAGATTGCAGATTACCAACACATAATATGGGGAATTATTCCAAGCCAAGGTGTACACATAGTCCATGAGTTACACAGCACAAATAGGCCCTTCAATCCACTGTATCCATCATGGCCTTTTTGCTCATCTACACTAATACCATTTCCCTACATTTGGTTTATATATCTTCAATGCCTTTCCATTTAAGTGTGTCTAAATGCCTCTTAAACATACTAATTGCATCTGATTCTATATCCTATGGCAGTGCACTCCAGATATCAACTACTCTGTAAGAAATCTTACCCTTCAGATCCTCTTTACAGCTCCTTCTTCTCATTTTAAAGTCATGGCCTCTTATTTTTTACACCTGTAGCACTAAAAAAGATTTTGACCATCTACTTGTCTTATAATTGCATATTCTTCTCTCCGGTCACCCCCTTAGCTCTTCCACTCCAGGGAAACCAAACCCAGGCTACCCAAACTCTCCCTAGGCAAACAACATTCTTGTGAATTGCCTTATACTCTCTCTCCAGCACAACCACATTCTTCCTATTGTTTGGTGACCAGAGAACAATGTGCAGTCTAACCAGAGTTTTGAGCTCTGTTCATCATCAATCCAGCCCTTCATTGTAACTGTGATCCAAGAGAGAGGAGGCCAATACTCTTCACTTTCTGTTCAAACCATATTGCAAAGTTAACCAGGTACTGTAGCTCAATAAAAGACTTGGAAACAAAGGCAGCAAGCCTTTACTCAGATGTTTAAGAATCCACCTTTTTAAATGGAGGGTCAACGCAAGCAGAGTTGAGATGAAATAATTGCTTGTTGAGTTTTTTTTACATCCAGTTTTGTCTCCCTTTTTACACTGACTTCCACATATACTTCATCTGCATTGACTGGCTGATCAATGGAAGATGAAAGTTGTTCAAATACATTTTTGGTCTAACTTTTATTGTGACAAAGTACAGGCAAAACCTCGAGGACAAATTTATGTTAAATTGACCCCATCCTCGCCATTTAAATCCAATAGCCTTCAAGTAGATCTGGGTGGGACTAACTGTAAGTAATTAGGAAAGAGAGAGAGCAACTAATTGGAGAGGGAGGAGAAGGTGTTGTATTTCAGGGATACAGTGTCTCATGGCTCCACATTCAGGTTCAGTATCACTAGGGATATTTTTGGTTCCAGCTGTTCAAGGACTGTTGTCTATGCCACATTGAAGTTCTGTCAACACAGACAGATCCTTGGAGTAATATAATTTATCCCAATATTATTACCAGGAACAACATGAGACAGAACCCCAGATGATTTTAAGTATGTTAACTCTGAGTTAAATAAATGGTTTCTATGTTGGATTTCAGACCCCTTGAAATGGGAGATTCCTAATGATTACATCTTGTTCTCTACAAAATCACTGAAATAGGATTCATTACATTAATAGCACTGAAGATCACAGAACCTGCCACAGGCTATTACAGATTAGGAAAATAAGTAAATCATTTGGGCACCATTACCACAGCTAGCTATGTGCTTGGCGTACTTAAATATAAGCACTCTTGCTCCTCATGTAGATTCAGAACATTTACTAACAAACAGGTGGTGCTGCTAGAATCAGGCCTGGCCATTCTGAGAGTTCCTCTCTGACTTACTGTGCTGGAAAATTAAACTAAACCTTCATTTAAAAAAAACTTCTCTTGTAGTCAATACATGGCCTGAACACACCGAGATCAGAGAATTAAGATACTAATTAACTTGTCAAATTGATGGTAATAAGAGAAATTCTATGTCAAAATCAAAAAATATATATTTTCCCATTCTGAATCTTTTTGAAGTTCAAAGTAGATTTATCAAAGCATGTATATGTTACCCTATAATACCTCAAGGATTCATTCTCTCTTAGGCATTTACAGGAAAATTAAGAAATACAATAGAATTTTACAAAAAACTATACATAAACAGGCAAAGACAAACAAACACCAATGTGCAAAAGGAGACAGAGTGCAAAATAAAAATAATACTGGGAGCACGAGTTGTAAGGAGTCCTTGAAAGAATCTGTAGGTTGTGGAATCGGTTCAGATTAGTGGTGAATAGAATCATCCACGGCAGTTCAGGAGCCAGATGGTTGTAGGGTAACAACTGTTCCTGAACCTGGTGATATGGGACCCAAGGCTGCTGAAGATAGCAGTAGCAAGAAGAGAGCATGGACTGGAAGGTGGGGGTCTGCGATGGTGAATGCTGCTTTCTTTTGGCAGTGCTCCACACACTGCAAATGTATTCAATGGTGATGAGGGCTTTGCCTGTGATAGACTGGGCAGTATCCACTACCTTCTGTGGCCTTTTCTGCTCTTGGCCATTGGTGTTTCCATACCAGGCTATTATGCAACCAGTCAGGACAACCTCCACTGTGTTTCTATTGAAATTTGTCAGGGTTTTTGGTGACACACTGAATCTACTCGCATTTCTAAGGAAGTAGAGGTGCTGTTGTGCCTTCTTTTTGACAACAGTTACATGCTGGTTCCAGGACAAATCCTCTGATGTGTTGATGTCGAGGAATTTAAAGCTACTAAGCCTTTTTATTACTGTAGTTTAACTTTCTGTGCTAGTATTCTCCTTGTACCTAGAAATCTGCCTGGTTTTGGTGGAGGTCAACAGGTGGCAAGGGCCAGAGGAATCATGAGTCTTTGGCTGTATAGTGCTGCAACACAGAGCAACTACCTCACTGCTCCAGAGAGTAGAGTTCAATCCCGACTCGGATGCAGCCTGCATGGAGCTTGTACACTACACACAGCCGTGCCGGTGTTTCACTTTCCACTCACATCCAAACACATGGATTAGTTGAGGCAACTTACACAGGTCAGTTGCTGCACAGGTGTGTGGTGGAATCTTGGTCGTGATGGAATGTAGGAAGAATTAAAAGAGACTACAGTAAGCAGATAATGGATAGTTTGCTCGTATCAGTGGGCCAACATGTATTTCTCGTTCCACTTGCCAAATTCTTGGAACAAGTTTGAGAACTGTGGAGTGGAGTAATGGAAGTGTCCTCAAAGCTTCAGCTTGAACTTACTTTTTACTCCACCTGGAGACATGTAGGAGGTCCTGGTAAAAATCATTATGCTATCCTGGTAACAATCAAGTGAAGGGCAGAGCCTCTACCCAGTACTTTGGTCACTGATACCCAAGGGTGTAATCTGGCTGAGAGCTCCTGCTGTGGCCCAGTAGAGTTCACTATGCCACGAAATCTGCAGCTTGTCAGGCAGGAAGTGGACTTGCTAGTGAATTCCAAGCAGAGAGGGTGGCAATGGGCACCTAACAGAGAAACCAGACTACTAAGACTGATTTCAGAGCCCAAAAAGGTATTAACAGACTATCTCTAAAACATTGTCATTATTCTTAAGGATTGCTCCCACTGTAGCATTTATTTTCTGAAATAAAATATTTCAATTTTCATCAAGTTCTTCTGGATGCCAAATATATATTTGGAGAATATTGGAAAAAAAAATCGATACTTACTGAAAGTGAAGTATGTTCAAATGAGGAAACGAAAAATGTCTTTTTCTGCATGGCTTTATACAACTGGGATTCAAGGACAGATATGCTGGCAGATAATTGATTCGCCAGAAACTATGCTCAAAAACAATCTGGAGTTGTGTTATACCAACCTGAAAAATCAACAGGTAACTTACCAATTAACAAACTTAACAGTAGCCTTCCCACAAAAAGGCTTTGAAGATTAAATTATTTGTTTTGATAGATCCGAGAAAGGAGGATAACTGCTACAGGATGTATCTGTCATATGAAGGAAAAGACTATGTGTCATTGTAGTCCATAATTATTGCAGTGTATTGATCGTGACTCTGGTCATCTTCAGCACAAAGGCTCCTATAGATCAGCACCATATCCATCCTTCAGTGGAGAGTAATAAAAAAAAATCTTGCTTTGGTCAAAAATCTGGCTTTGCTTATGTACTGTAGTTATGTCAATGAGCTAGGTAGGCAATGTTCAAATGTCTTGGCTTCTCATTCAACTGCAATGCAAGCTTGAAGTCACACTCTGTTCTCTACATAAAAGAGTGCAAAGAACAATAGCAACTTTCCAACAATTGCAATCTTTAATGAATTAAATAGCAGACATTTATATCAGCACAAAGATACCAATTTGTATGATACATCAACTTGCCAAATCATATACTCCAGTGTATAGGATAAAGTGCTTCTAAATGCACAAAATAGAACACAGAATTTAATTATTTTACAATGTAGAATCAATGCACAATTTATTAAGAAATGATCAATTAGCCACATTTTGGAAACACAAAAAGATTAAGTAACAGAACTGAACTCCACACCAACAGTACAATGAGAAGAACCCATTGATAAACACTGTTAGTATTAACTGGAAGGGACTGGCAAAGGTAACTGTTTATTTAAATCATAGAATTCTCCAATGCTGAGCAAGACCGTGCAATCAATTCATCCCCAGGTTTGAGCTAATGTTACTCTAAGACCTGTTGTTGTCCATTGCCCCTTTCACACAGTCAACAACTGCCCTGTTGTGTACCTACACGTACATAACTGATAACATGGAAAATAAACCAATGTCAACCTCTGAAGGATCACCTTCCTTTTTGCTTATTGGCCTGCTAAAATATACACTCAAACTCAACATAACATGGGGTAATGGAAAGAGGAAGCTGCTAAGAATAGAAGGAAATGCTGAATGAAGAAAAGGTACCCTTTTTAAAAATCATAAACACATATATTGAACAGATGTTTGTTCCATCAAACCATTGAGCCTACACCAATGTTCACTCTAATTTTTTTTTAAAACAGCTGCGCAGATCAACTATTGCTCTGAGTAGGAAATTTTTACACGGCCTGAAAACTGTAACACTTTATTAATGCAGCTCAAATGGAACAGTGGCTAACACAATAGGCTGGGTTTTACTTTCTAAACACTGGAGTAAAAACCTGGTGTAATCGATTCCTGTGTGTCGTACCCAACCCCTAACAATCTAGTAGCTCATTCCTAACACTGCAACACCAGTCACTAAACAACAGCTGGGTGACACCTGTATCTTCATGTCTTCCTAAGGTGTTGGCAATCCAAAGTTGTTAAGTATGCGATTTCTGAGGGAGAGCTCTTTATTTAAAAAAAATAAAAAGCAAATACTTTGTCAAAAGATGTAACATTGGTTCAACCCTGCATGATCATTAATAAACTTTGCCTACTTCTATGTGAATATTCTCAATCCCAGCTAATTTATCACACCTTGTAACAAACAATTATCAACTCCAACCCAATAATCAATGTGCTCGTTGCCACCAATTGAGAGTAAATGTGATCAAAATTGGCAAAACACAATTTTAAACTGGAGCTGATGTATTTCGGTCGGGTGCTGGACGCTCAGAGAGATTCGGCGGGGGGCAGGCGTCCAGCGCTCGGCCAGGGGCCGTGGTCGAATGGTTGGTGACTTGGGCCGGCTCCCTCACCGGACTTAGTCTGGTGAGGAGGGGTGTGAGGACACCCAGAAGGACTAAAAAACAAGACCTGACAAAGGGCGGATGAGCTCCTTGTGAGCCAACGGCCATCTTCCATGGAAGAGATTAAAGCCTCACCACGTATCTACGAATTGTATGCTATGCACTTAGTTAGAAGAGACATGATGAACTTGGGCGCTGCACCCTGTGCCTGGACCTGCCCAAGGCCTCCGCCTAAGGAATGGCCAAGCTGGAAGAAGCGGCCACGGCTGGAGGCCAACATGGCCTCAGGCTCGAGTTCGGCGGGGCAGTGGCGGGCAGTGCCAAGGCAGCCAGCGAGAACAAACTGGAGGACAGGCTGTACTCAGTGCTGTCACAAGATCAAAGAAGATGGAGGTGCACAGCCGCCAACCCCGGATTCAGGACGGCACCCACCGACTGATTGACTGATGTATTCAACCAGAAACTCAAGGACTTTAAAATATTGCACTCCAAACACATGGGGCTGAATGTGCCATATGGCTTCTGCCAGCTGCGACAAGGCCACTTTCTGACTGGCTCTGGCAATGGCTGCCTATGCAGTGGCTGTTACAAATTGTTCGGCATCAGGCATCTTTCAGGAGTTACACAGGTAGCAGCCAGTTAATACAAACAAGAATCCCTCTTCAACTTAGGACACAGATATATTAATAAACACCACTGTATGCTGAGACAGAGAGAGAGATGTTTCACAGTGCATTAATAAAAGACAGCCATTTTGTGTGGTTGACAATTCAAGAGATATCTTGATAGTTGAAACATGCTCCCATTGTAAAGATTTATTTCTGCAGAGCTACAGTATCTGCCCACACCCAGAATGTTAAAGCAAACTATCAAAACTCAAGTATTTAGTCACCTGCTGATACCTTTCTGCTCAGAGTATATATACTTCCAATATAATTGAGTTCATGTTGATTCTATAGAGTTTTTTTTCCAGGAAATTCTCCCACCAGGTCACTGTCCACCTGTGCTGAATAAAGACCCGTTACAAACACAGCTCTGGTCGCCATGTGGCACATTCAAAGTCACGATGACTAGCACACAATCCAAGAGCCTGTCTTCAGTGTTATGTCTGGCAAGGAAGATCATCACTTTAACACTTCAGGTGTATTTCAGTATTGATTCATCCTTCATCTATGTTTAGTCACAAAGAGATACAGCATCAAAATAGATTCTTCGACTCACCAATTCTATGACAATCATCAAACACTAATCCTACCAAATCCCATTTTAATTTTACATAATCCACCCCACCCCCAAGATTCTACCACTCATCTACACTCTAGTGGCAATTTTACAGCAGTCAATTAACCCAACAATCTACAGGTTTGTGAACACAGGAAGAAATTGGAGCCCTTGGAGAAAACCCATACAGTCACTGAAAAAATGTGCAAACTCCACAAAAACAGCACCCAAGGTCAGGATTGAACCCAGGTCACTGGAGATGTAAAGCAACAACTCTACCACCCGTGCCACACTAAAACCACAGCATTAAGCATTTATCTTGCTTTCACATCCTGGTTTTCCACTAGAACAGGCAGGGTGGTAATCAAATTTCAAATAATCAGCAAAATATCAACAATATAGGATGTGTTTGCAGATGTCACAAATCCATAAGATCATAAAACACTGGATGAGAATTAGTTCACTCAGTCCATCGGGTGTGCTCCGCCATGTGATAATGGCTGATCCAATTCCCTCACAACCCCATTCTCCTGACTACTCCTTGTAACCTTTCATGCCCTGACTTATCAAGAATCTATCAACATCCACTTTAAATACACTCAATAACCAGGCTTCTTACAGCTACCTGCGGCAGAGAATTCCAGAAATTCACCACCCTCTGGCTAAAGAAATTTCTCCCCATTTTCAAGATAGACCATTGAGGTTGTGCCCTCTGTTCCTAGACTCTCCCTCTGTAGGAAACATCCTCTCCAAATCCACTCTATCTAGGCTTTTCATCATTCGGTAGGTTTCAATGAGATTTCCCCCTCATTCTTGTAAATTCCAGCAAGTACAGGTCCAGAGGCATCAAATGCTCATATGATAACCCTTTCATTCCCAGGAATATTCTCACGAACCTCCTCCGAACCCTCTCCAATGTCAGCAGATCCTTTCTTAAATAAGGAACCCAAAACTGATCTCCCAGTGTGGCCTCACCGATGCTTTACAAAGACCCAACATCGCATCCTTGTTTTTGTATTCTATTCCTCTCAAAACGAATACTTACATTGCATTTGCCTTCCTCACCACTGACTCAACCTGCAAGTTAACCTCGAGGGAATCCTGCATAAGGACTACCAAGTCCCTTTGAACCTCAGATTTTTTATAATTTTCTCCATTTAGAAAATATTATATGTTTGTATTCCTTCTACCAAAGTGCATGACCATACACTTCCCAACTATGTATGCTATCTGCAATTCTCCTATTCTCCTTCTCCAGCCTCCCTGCTTCCTCAACACCAGCTGACCCTCCACCTATCTTAGTATCGTCCATAAACTTGGACACAAAGCCATCAATTTTGTTATCCAAATCATTGACATACAACGTGAAAAGAAGCGGTCCCAATACCAACCCTTGTGGAACACCACTAGTCACCTGCAGTCAC
The DNA here is from genome assembly GCF_963921235.1 of Mobula hypostoma. Classification (NCBI taxonomy): domain Eukaryota; kingdom Metazoa; phylum Chordata; class Chondrichthyes; order Myliobatiformes; family Myliobatidae; genus Mobula; species Mobula hypostoma. The sequence goes on along the minus strand of NC_086102.1, from coordinate 133,590,620 downwards.
TTCACTCCACTGTAATACTGATGCATCTGACTTTAGCTTCTCCTTCTCAGATTGCAGGGTGAATTCTATCATATTACAATCACTGTCTCCTAAGGGGTCCTTTACCTTAAGCTCCCTAATCAAATTCAATCCATTACATAACACCCAATCCAGAATAGCTGATCCTCTGGAGGGCTCAATCACAAGCTGCTCGAAAAAGCCATCTCATAGACATTCTATAAATTGCTCCCTTGGGAACCAGTACCAACCTGATTTTCCCAATCTAGCTTCATATTGAAATTCCCCATGACTATCGTAACATTGTCCATTTGACATGCATTTTCTATCACATTATAATTTGTAGTTCACTTCCTGGCTACTGTTTGGAAGCCTGTATATAAATCCCATCTGGGTCTTTTTACCCTTGCAGTTCCTTAATTCTACTCTCAATGATTCTACATCTTCCAATCCTATGTCACCTCCTTCTAAGGATTTGATTTCGTTCTTTTTAACCAAAAGAGCCACACCACCGCCACCGCCTACCTGCCTGTCCTTTCAATACAATGTGTATCCTTTGATGTTAGGCTTCCAACTATAATCTTCATTCAGCCAAGACTCAGTGATTCCCACATCACATCTGCCAATTTCTAACTGCTCCATAAGATCATTTACCTTATTTTGTATTCTATGTGGATTCAAATAACACCTTCAGAAGAGTATTCATTACCATTTTCAATTTGTCCCCGTTATACTGCAACTTATTCTACTGACTGCAATTTGGCCTTATCATCTGCCTGTCCTTCCTGACAGTCTCACTACACCCTGCATCTGCTTGTACAGGTATTCGAAAGTTTGCTTCATGGCACTTCATTTTTACAAAAGACCTACATACCTGTTTTCGCTAACCGAAAGAAATCCAGAGGATTTTCGCTTTTACGAAAAAAGGCGAAAAGCAAAAATAGCATTCAGCGTTTGTTTTGCAGCGAGCCGTTATGGAGGCAGCGCGCACCCCCAGCAGCGAGAGTGGCGCCACCAAGCGCCTTCCCTGGGAACTACACTCAGCATCTCAGCATCAAGCCGCCATAGCTTTGAACTGTGTCTGTGAGCATCTGTGCTTTATCTTGATTTATTTTGTGCATCCGTTAGCAAGATGTGTCCTAAGGTATCAGAGAAGCCTAAGAGAGCTCGTAAGGGTGTTATGCTTAGTGTAAAACTGAACGTAATTAAGCGCTTCGATCGTGGTGAACACTTCCTGTTGTGTTTCGTTCACATCCAAGCGGTTGGAACACCCAAGTGATTTTTTCCTGAGTACATGAGTGGATATGTTAGTCCTTTTGTTGAAATTGATGCAATTACTGACTGCATCAATTTCATCAATACTGATACAATTGCAAGAGGAAAGGATACAAATCGAAACCGAACGGCCAGAAACGGAACATGAAGCACTTGCGTGAGATTTTCGCTACGATTGACAGTGCAGCAATGATTACAGAAAAGTATAACTTTAATTTTGAAAGGGCAGGTAGGTTTAGGGCAGGTTCTCAACCTTCCAGTGTGCTCGCTGTCTTCCCGATTCTATTAAGTGAAACTACACTGTACATACATTATTTCTACTTTATATAGGCCGTGTATTTATCATATCATTCCTGCTTTTACTATATGTTAGTGTTATTTTAGGTTTTATGTGTTATTTGGTATGATTTGGTAGGTTATTTTTTGGGTCTGGGAATGCTCAAAAATTTTTCCCATATAAATTAATGGTAATTGCTTCTTCGCTCTACGCCATTTCGGCTTACATAGGAACACTCTACTTTCGGATAGTGGGGGAAACCTGTATATCAACTACCCCATCACTCAGCTTTCCATCCCCCTGCTAAATCAGTTTGAACCCTCCCCAACAGTTCCGGCATAGACATTGATCACCCCCCCCCCTCGCCCCCCGGGTTCAGGTGTAACCGATCCTTTTGTACAGGTCATACCTTCTCCAGAAGAGATCCCAATGATCAGAAATCTGAAACCCTGCCCCTTGGACCAGTTCCTTAGCCACATATTCGTCTGCTAAATCAAACTATTTTTACTGACTGCGTGTGGCACAGGCATTAATCCAGAGATTACTATCCTGGAAAAGCTGCTTTTCAGCTTTTTACCTAGCTCCCAAAATTCACTTACTCCAGCAGTCCTCTTCTCCCCACTTTCCTTCTGAACCACAGCGCCAGACGTAATGCCACAGACCCAATCACTGTGGCTTCTCCCGTTAAATCATCCCCACAACAGTATCCAAAGTAATTTATATTGAAGGGAATGGCCGCAGGGATTCTCTACACTGACAGACCATTTCCTTTCCCTCTCCTGACAGTCACCCATGTACCTGCCTCCTGCAACTAAGACGTAACCACCTTCCTGTAAGCTCTTATCTATCACCTCCTCAGTTTCCCGAAAGTCATTGAGCTGCAGTTCCAGTTTCTTAACACGTTCTCTGAGGAGCTGCAGCTCGGTGCCCCGGTGCAGATGTGGCTCTCTGGGAGTCTGGAGGTCCCCCAGAATTCCCACATCTCACACAAAGAACACAACACAGCCCCTGGAGCCATCCTGGCTGACCTAACTATGTACTAAGAGAGGAAGAATGAAGAAGAAACTTACCTCGCCCAAGCCTGATGAGTCCAAGGCTCTGCACTCCAACACAGGTCCGCTCACACAATGGCCACTCTGCTTCACTCTGCCTTATTTTCATTTGCCTTTGCTAATGAATCACAATTTGATTTGATTGATGTCATTGTCGTCAGTTTCTTAAAAAGTAGAATGAAAATCTTGAACAAATGTTGGTTTCCACACAATTGCATTAACCAGGCTTCTGACTGCCGAAGAGAACTAAACTGTAAACAGAAAGAAGCCTATTCATCAATGCAGTTCCTGGATAGGGGCTGGAGTTACAAAGTGGGCTAGAGGGGAAAAAAAAAATCAACAAGTTTGTGCTATGCAAAGCCAAAAAATATTCATAAGATCGAGATAATGAGAATGACTCATTACTATCCAATGTTGAGAGAAACATCACCAAATACCTTCACAGGAGGTCAAGGAAAACAGCAAAATGTTGCACTTTTCCCCACAGATAAATTTGTGTACAAATAAACTGTATAGGAAAACTTACCAAAATTTGAGATTCAAATCCCACTGCAAACTCAAAAGTCTGCAAAATTCCCACTCTGCCACTACTGAGGCATCCTTTCCATTTTGTGGTTGAAGTAAAAGTACAGAGAATTTTAAAAAATAGAAAAACTCAGAAGTCCCATGAAAAATTCAAAGATTCTAATAAGCTAATCCTGACTGCAACATAGATAGGAACAATCAGCAGAGTCAAATACTCCTATCTGAAGAAATATCAAACAATCAAGGTGACACTTCAGAGAGAAATACCAAAACCTGTAAATATTTTTAAGAGACAATGGCAATTCAAGTAATGAGGGATTCTCAAATATGGGATTCAAGCATCAGAACTACAGAGTTCAACAGACTGTTCCCGAAGTACAAGTTACATCTGGTCCAACATTCTCAAAACACACAGGAGAAACTAACTGAGCAACCAGATCTCAACTCCTATTAAGAAGATGCTCAGAATCAAACTTATGGAGTGCTTAAAAAGGGATTCTAATACGGAAGGTCTCCACTCTCTGAGCCAAATTAGGGATATCTGATGACACACTGAAAACAGACAAAAGCACAAGTGGTTGTTCTGCACTTTGCATTACCAGGACATCAAGTGCTTGAGTTGATAATATGAGAACACTTGAAATCATGGACAAATAAAAGTTTCTATGCCCAAAACTTTGGCTTTTATTTTAAAAAAAAGGAGCAGGAGAAAGTTTGATTTGTGAAACTGGACAGACATCAGTCTTCACAAACCACACCTGCAGATTTACAACAGAGCTGATGCTGACCATCCTAAGACTTCTCTGACTACTAGACGACAGTCTTACCAATTCCTTACAATCTTAGAAAAGACGCCCGGGATGGAAGTTTAATTGTACTTGATGAGGATGTTGGTCACTCTCCTAAACAACTTTGTCAACAAAAATGGGTTCTTTTAGAAAAGAATGCGCTCACATATGTTCATTCAAGCCATAAAAAAATTGCTCCAGACTGCATGACAAAGATCACCTTGAAGAGAATGATACATTGGAGGGACTGCAGGCTTTAGCGTCTCTTGGTCTATCACTCAGAAAATATGCAGGCTTGAAAAGAGACGTTTAACATCAAATATGCAATTCAAAGATAAAAGCACTTCCCTTCCATGTTTAGATCATTTTCTCTCTCTCCCCCCCTTGAATAATAATATACAAGGAATGATCTGTCAAAATTGTGAACAAGGTCCAGAATAAGCAGAATATGGTTGACAACATCTACATTAGCTTTTGTACCTAATACCTCTCCTTCATTCCACTCCATGGACCAGGTGTAGTGTGAAGGGTTAACATAACACTATCCTATCTACTGATCAAAAGCCACTGCCGTCACGTTAGTTAACATTTAAAGAACACTGCAGCCCTTCTATTGGCTCTTCTGGCACCACAGTACCGGCTTTCAGTAAAGTATCACTGGCATATAAATGTTGCATGTGGGGAGCCCTTGCTCTCTGGATCTCCGATGAAATGTGGATCACATGAACTATGCTGCAGGAAGAGGATCTGAGCAAAGTCCTGAAAAACTGTCAGTCCAAAACTTTAAGTGTTTATTCATTTCCATAGATGCTGCCTAACTACTGAGTTCCTCCAGCATTTTGTGGGTTGATCTGTGTAACCTGAATATTTTGATATTTGTCTTTGTTTTGTTGATAAATAATTAAAAACTTACCCGTAGTTGTTGTCTTTCATTCCCTTTATCAAATCTGCAAACACAAGCCCTCACAACAATTGGCATAGTTGGCAAGGATTCAGTAATGAAGCAGAAGATTAAAATGATTAAAATGTTTAAAAGTGAAAGTGAGAAAACCATCCTTTCCCCCACCCCGTGTGAGGAACGCCAAATCCCGGGGTGGATGATAACTGTGCAGGATTCGGAAGTCTTGCCAACACACTGACGGACCACAGCACGTTGGTGGACTTGTCAGAGAAGTCGAACACCTGAGGTGTGAAAACGGGACACCACATGGTCCCTGTGCTGAATGAAGTAGAGCAGTGGTCTCCAACCACCGGGCCGCGGACCAGTACCGGGCTGCCAGCATGTGCTACTGGGCCACGAGGAAACAATATGATTTGGCGATATGAACCGATACAAGTCAGCTGCACCTTTCCTCATTCCCTGTCACGCCCACCGTTGAACTTGAAAGCACGTGAGGTCCACAAGAATATTGTCGATATTAAACCGGTCCGCGGTGCGCAAAAGGTTGGGAACCCCTGAAGTAGAGTTCCCAATTAGGAAGAGGAGCCAGCTTTTTAGCTGCTGGCAGCCATCGTAAAGGAACAGAGTGAGACAATTTCATAGAACAAGCAGGAAACAGGAAGTCTTAAAACCAAAGTGGAAGCTTTGAATCAGCGCTGTACTGCCATCGGTCAGCACAGACCTTGGCTAAAGAACTGGAGGCAAGGGCACCAAGATAGCCTGTCGGCTTGTAGATAGACATAAGCCTCTGGCCATATGGCTATTGAGGATATGGGATACAGAGGGTGGTAGAGTGACTTTATCTAATAGAGAGATGGTCACCTGGGGGCGGGAGGGGCTGTCAATCCAAGACACAATAAATAACCCACTGAGGATGCCACCTGCTTCCTAAGGGGATGACAAATCTCTACAGGATCAAGTGACAGCTGCTATTAAGGTTAGGTACCTCTCCTTTCTTGAATGGGATTTGAAGTCCTGGAAGGATTGAAGCCCAGTAGAGGAAGGGACTAAGGCCATTTGCCAGTGGACTTTGGTCAGTGTATAGGATGGTGGTGGTGACTGGCCAGAGGATCATGGACTTGCCACAACCATGGTGGGGTGCTTCATTAAAACAGCATAGGTGGCGAAGATTTTGGTAATGGCTTAAACCTTAAGAGCGAGTCATTTTCTGAAATGGTTTAGTGTGAATGGTTTGTATGTTTTAATTGTTACATGAGGTGTGGCACACGTGATATCACTTGAGAGCAAGTGCGAATGAATAGGTTGTCATGTGTTTGCTCAAATCGATATTAGAAGTTTGAATTAATCCTATGCTTCAGCAGAAAAGGTGACATATTGAAATATTTCACTATTCTGAAGTGAATTTACAGGAGCTCGTTTTTCTTATGATGGGAGGAGAAGATGGCAGCGCGACGCAGCTGTCCGGTGAAATGATATCGTATCTGTTAAATAGGGGCCGTGGACAATTCTGATTTGATGAAGACAGACGTGAGAAGCAGAGGAACATTTGGAGAAATTTCTGACATGCCTTGTTCCGCTGCCATTGTTACTGTGCGATCGAGAATCTCCGGAGGGAAGGCCCCAAAATCCCCGGCTTTGCCTGCTACTGGTGACCAAGGCTGAGGTCGAAGCATTCGGATAGGGATGGTGCTCAGTACTCGGTGTCAGAGGGCTGATCAGAGCTCGAAGTTTTTGGACAACTCAGAGTCGGACTGTGGTTGGCCATGGCAGGGAGAGTTTTCTTCCTTCTCCCGTCTGCGTGAGATGTGGGACTTTTGAGAGACTTTTGAACTTTTTTTACTGTGCCATGGACAGTTCTTCATCAAGTTATGGTATTGTTGCACTGTTGTAACTATGTGTTATAATTATGCGGTTTTTGTTAGTTTTTCAGTCTTGGTCTGTCCTGTGTTTCTGTGATATCACACCGGAGGAATATTGTATCATTTCTTAATGCATGCATTACTAAATGACAATAAAAGAGGACTGCATGTCGTCATAATCTAATCTTAAGAGGTTGTGTGAATGTGTTAATTTGTCAGCGGTCCTCACCCAGTCATCTTTTCTTTCCATTTGTTATTTGAAAAATGTGTTAAGTTTTTCACTGTCGCAGTTACTTGGGAAGGTTCTGAAGGAAGAAAAGTACAAGCGTAGATGTTGTTCTGTCTTGTCTGTGTTTTTAGTTTGTTTCTTTCTATGGATTTGATTTTAGAGAGAAACCCAGATCCCACACTAGCCATGTGCAAGCTGGGTTAAGGGGTTGGAAATCTGTACGTCTCTATTCCAGATAAGAGATGTCCACATTTCAGACAAAAATGGACATTTGGGGAAATTGCTCATTGGTGGACAATTAAATTGGGAATTTGGAATTAATGTTTTAGAAGATTGACTTATTTGGCGAAAATCCTAAAAGTTGTTCATTTTCCTCACAAGACTGCTTTATGTTTAAATATCCTACAACCAATCAGGAGGGAGTGAATGTGCATCTCTCTACATTGCAGAATGGCAGAGTGGCAGACACTGACGACAGTAGTGATGGCAATGACCTGCTGTGTGAGACCTCTATAACACATGGGTGGCGTACAAATATGCAAACTACACTAACATTTTGGATTACTGGATATGCATCAACACTCCAACTCACACTGCAGAAGGGGTACCACCTATACTAATCTCTTTGATGAAAAGGAAAAGGACTGCTGGAGGAACTTGTCTACCTTCTCTGGCATTCTGTTTTGGGGAAGTCCATTCTAACCAATCTCACCTTATGGTAACCCCAGCGGGGCAGGTGTTTAAGGACTGGTATTTACCTGCTTATGATCCATCTAATTGAAAGGTCCCAACTCAGCCAACAAGGAAGGGAAAGGAATGTTGGTGTAGGCGATCTTATGAGCACAGCTTCAATCAGTCAGTGGGATATAGCAAGTGTGTGCAGGAACAGTATCCTGGGACAACTGTATCTACACCAAATGGTGCTGTGAAGGTGGGCACTCCCTGGACACTGAATAATACTTATCGCAATTGCAGCTCCCCGGCCTGCTCACGGCTCCCCACTGGGTGGTATGGCTGTTGCTATCCAGGGTATGTTGTACTGTACATACGTTATCTTAATGGCCTGGACGTGCATCCTGCCTATGATGGTCGGCATAGTAAAAGGCATTTCAGAAACAAAAAGGGGCTGGACGATAGCTTTTCCCCCTGGTAATGGCCAGGTTGTCCCGGGAAAAGATAGTCATGACCTCTTCCATGGAGACTCGTGTTCCAGCAGGCAAAGAATGTGCTAACCCAAGTATCAGCCAAAACGGTGGCTATATGGATGGTTGTGTTGCTGAATCAAATGGCCTTAGTTTATTTGCTTGCAGAAAAGGACGACACCTGTGCTGTTATTGGCTGAGAGTGTTGCAACTACATTCCAGAAGAGTCAGGGAATATTACTCACCTGGCTGACCACACCTAACAGCTAGTGAATAAGATTAGGAAAGTGAGTTCCATAGCTACTATACCCGGGGGGGGGGGGGGGGGAGAGAGGAGAGGGGGGTCTGAACTAGGAGAGGGGGGGTCTGAACTCCAAACTTTGACACCTGTCACACTAACCTCCCAGTATCTGTGTAACTAGAATGTTTTAGTGTCTGTCTTTATTTTGTTGATAAATAGTTAAAAATCTATGCATCCACGAACCCAATTCCCTACAACACGAGGCTGCTACCACTACCTTCAAGACTAATTAAATGTAGCCCATAGTGAGCTTCAATAACATTGCAATATATGGACGATATTATGGTCAGTGTGGATTTATGAACCTGAAAAATCTGAGAAGATCCTGTCAAGACTGCAAATAATGCTGAGTTTAAAGCAGATCAATGTGACATGGCAAACAATGGAATTTCATGTTGAAGAACTTTTTTTTTTAAAAAAAAAGGATCTATTGCAGCTTGGGGAATAGAAAGCCAACAACACAAAAACACCACTAATACAGCTCTCCATGAAAAGGACTTCAGAGACATTCTTCCACAAGAAGCACACAATAACCACCCTCAAAGAGGATAATGCTAACAAGTGTGGCTGCATGATAGATGTAAGGAAGGATATCTGGAGAAAAAGGAAAGCTATCCAGATTTCTATTGAAACCTTACTTAAGTTTTTATCTTCAACTACTCAGGAAAAAAAAAATCACTCAAAAAAGCCTTGCCATCAATGCCACAAAGTCCATTGAGCTCAGATTCACCACTACCATTGTATGAAGTCCAGTAACAGCTCTGCCTCTCATCTCTGAGTCCACCTACTCAACATTCAAAGCCAACATCATTACTACTACTACTTGGTGCAGAGCCTATAAAAGTACACTTGTTTCATTATCTTACATTTTAACTTAATTAAATAATTTATTTCCAATAATTCATTAATGTATATTTTATGAGCTTAGATTGTTTTGACCAAAATTTCTTGAGTTTTCTGGTGCTACTCATATTTTCATCTTCAAACAAAATTTGGAAAAAGGCTTTTATGTTAATTTGCTGGATCTTTTTCCAATATCTCTTTGTAAATCAAGGAAATACTGCAGTAAAGAATAAACCAGAGCACATTAAGAGATGCAATTACAGATTAACTTGGAAAGGAACTAATGTTTGACAATAACGCAGTTTAGTAGGGGGCCATGTTCAGTGTTTTCAGAATACTATAGGCCATGCAACCTTGTATCCATGGAACATCTAGTGCACAAGTCCACTGTTGGTCCATCCAACACCTAGGGCATCTAGTTGCGATGTGTGCACCTGACAAAAGTACACACTGCTCTCCCCGGTCCCTGTTATGCAAATGGTAACTAACTCTGGACAAGCAATGCAATTATTTAGAAGAGGCACTCATTAATGGACCCTGTCCAGCAAGTTTGACCAAGGCAGTCGACATGCTAAAATAAAAAAATTCTAAAAATTCAGCACAAACAGCAATTTCCCTCAAAAATCAAACTAGGACCTAAACCATGCAAGCAGATAAATGCTGGCCTTGCCAATTCAGCTACATCCTGTAAGTACTTAATATAAAGAGAGATGAAACTTACTGCATTAAACCTGTTAGACCTGTTTATCCCATCCCTTGCATCTTGTTTCAAACCAAAGCCCTCAGGGAGTAAGCAGTGTGTTGACCAATTTCGAATAGTGAATTTGTAAAATATTTCAAGAGGATGCCAAACAAGGTACCATCAATTTCATAATTGATTATATCTATACCATTTTGTATCTCCAAGACCTTCTTGTAAAATGAATTGAGATTAATCTAAATGTACAATAGCTGAAAGACGGCTAATATTACAGTTAATACATCTGCTCCTGTCAAACAAAACTATTCTGCCTGTTCTGTCAGGTATTACCTACTGAAAATTTCTGGAGAGACAGAATATTGTCAATGAAAAATAGGAATCCACTGGAGTGTTTAGTTGATGTCACTTACAGCATTAGAGAGTTTGATTAACCTACACACTTTTACAAAGGTTTATTGATACCTTAAATTCACTAAGAGGTACTGGATATTGTGTTATCTATAATTGGTAAACACTGTCATTGATTTAGGACATAATCATTTCTTTGAGATTGGTTTCTGTTCTTTTTACAAATGCCAGTGATATTGCACTCCAAGAACCTTAATAGGATAAATCTTTTGTCCTGGCTAATGAAGAATAGGAAATCAACAACTCACTCTCCAAGATACATTACATCAGTCTAGTGAGGCAGAAACCTGAATTTCCAATGATAGTCCAGCCCCAGATAAGCAGAGTGAAGCTTCAGTCCAACAGAAATCATGCAGGGTAGTAAAATGTGATCTTCCTTCAGGTATCTTCATGTAACAGGAAGATTTTGACTGTGTCTGGTATAGGCAGTGTTTGGATCAGATTAAGACGAAACTTCCCCAGTGCTCTCCTAATGACAATGCGACAGGAAGATGTCAACGCCCTGGGAGTACCTGTTCAGAAAGAAACATTCTTTTAATGAGCATTCTCTGCAATGCCTAATAAATGTTAAACCACTGGCTTTTAGAGAACACAATAAATCAAACTCCTCTCCATTACCAACACCAGTAAACAATGTAACAGCAACATGTACAAGTCTGAACATTCTAGACTAGAAGACAGGGAACATATTGAGGTAGGAAATGCTCCTTCATGTTTGATACTCTGCTGCATTATGGATTCTAGAGCACAAAAGTTGCCAAGACTCAGCATACCAGACCCACACAAGTATTAGATTTTGCTTTTGTTGATTGTTTCGGGGAGATTTTCTTTTTGAAGGGTCAAGTGAGGGTAGGACATATGTCATATGTTCTAAAAGGGACCTTAGTTGTCAAGCCTAAAGTTCCCCAAAAGTAATCTAGCACATCTAGATTAGATGGCAAAGAAGGCACATGGAGCTTGCCGTCATTAGAGTAAGAGCAGGGATTTCTAGGTAAAACTTAATGAAATATTGGTTAGAACAACAGCTTGATTAATATGTGCAATTATGGTCACTATAATATAGGAAACAAGTTCAAAGTAAATGTATTATCAGAGTATGTATATGTTACCATATATTACCATGAGATTAATTTTCTTGCAGGCACATACAGGTAAAAACAATACAATAGAATTTTACAAAAAACATACTTAAACAGACAAAGAATGACAATCAATGTGCAAAAGATAAACTGTGCAAATAAAAAATACTGAGAACACGAGGTGCAAAGAGTCCGTGAAAGTGAGTCTGTAAGGCGTAGAATCAGATCAGAGTAGTGGCAATTGAAGTTATTCACGCTGGTTCAGGAGCCTGACGGTTATAGAATAATAACTGTTCCTGAACCTGGTGGTGTGGTCCTAAGGCTTCTGTAGCTCCTGCTGCAGGATGGTAGTAGCAAGAGGGCACAACCTAGAGGCCGGGGGGGGCGGGGGGGGTGGAGGTGGAGGTGGGGAGGAGGGTCTTTGATGATGTTGAGGCAGTACTCCACGTAAATGTACTCAATTATGAGAAGGGCTTTCATTCACTACTTTCCTAGCTTCATTCATAGCTTTTTCCATTCCAGAGCGTTGGCATTTCCATACCAGGCGGTGATGCAAATGGTTAGGATACTCTCCACTATGCATCTATAAATGTTTGTTTTATAGAAGTTTGAATCTACAAAAGAAATTACTGCAATGAACAGAGTGCAGAAGGGATTCACCAAGTTGTTGTCTGAATTAGAATATTTCAGTAACAAAAAGAGACGACACACTAGGTTTATTTTCCTTGGCGCAGAAGAGGCTGAGGGCAGACCTGATGGAGATGTATAAAATTAGAATAGCAATAAATATGGCAAAATTTAAGAATAATTTTCCCCACGGTAAGGGTGTCTGTGACTAGAGATCGTAGATTTAAAGGTGATGTGTAAGTTTGGAAGGAATGGAGGAAGTATTTTTTCCCCCTACCTGGCAGGTGGCCACAATCTGGAATGCAATGCCTAAGGTAGGAGTGGAGGCAGGTACTCTCTCAACTTTCAAGTTTATGGATGAGCACTTGAATTGCCAAGGTGTAAAAGGGTATGGACCAAGTGTTTCATATGGGACTGGTACAGACAAGTATTTGGCCCAGATAAACAGTGAGCTAAAGAGCCTGTTTCTGTGCTGTATTACACTACAACTCTGGCACAAATCTCTCACTATTTCAATCAATACTTGTAGGTTTTCGATGAGCAGCCTGGGAAGGTTTTAAAGTTACTGGGAGTAGTCCCCTTTTCATCAATTAATCGCATGAAATATTATACTGTATCTCGAGAGTTAATCTCCTCTGTACAAACATCAACATGTTTACGCCCAAGCAATAATTATTACACGTTGTTGAGTCAGAGGGGGGAAAAAAAACCTTTATACTTTTACAGGAAAGACGAGATCTTTCAGCTGTAAGCTCAGCGATAAAGGACTTGGGGGGGGGGGTCGTTGCAATCATTCCACTTGTCTTACAAAATTATTTGGAGGGATTTTTCTCATCGTTAAAAGGATAAACTATTTTAACATAAAAGGAATCCAGATGTTGCACAATTGTGGTTCTGTCTGTCAAGTTCTCACAGACAACAGAACATGATCAATTATTTAAAGCAACATTGTCATAAAAATCTCATCTTATGAAAGAGATAATACATACACATGGAGAGTGTTAAGACAATTCCCCATTTCCCCATCACATGGTGTTAGGGTCAGGCAGCACCTATGGAGGGAAATAGACAAGCAAAGTTCAAGATCGAGAGGGTCTCAACCCAAAATATCAACTGTCCACTTCCTCCATAGACGTTTCCTGATCCACTGAGTCCCTCCAGTTTTATACACTGCTCAAAATACCAAGACCTGCAGCCCTGTACCTGCATGTCATTTGGACTCTTGTTTATGGAATTCTCTCCTTTAGACGTGCAAATTCTGGGGTCAATTCTCACAGCAGAGAAATAGGGGTATAATCCTGGCCAACACTTCAGTGTAGCTCTACAGAAGATGTCATTCACTTGAATAAAGAACAGTGTACGGAGGCCTTGCCTGCCATCTCTGCATAAAATTTTATGTGATGGAAGAGAGTTTTATGTGAAGAAAAAGGGACTTCTCCCAGTAACCATCCAATGGCTGCAACTCAAAGAAAGCTATAATAAACTTCATGTCCTCATGTTTTGTGCCAATAGTTCTGTTGGTAGCTTCAGAAGATTAAGATCCATATAAATAGGGGGGGAGGGGGAGGGGGAGGGAAAAAAAAGAAAGAAAAGGCTTGAACAAGCTCTGATGATGACCATGCCCCAACAAAAAGATGGAATCAGACTGGCATTCCCAAGAAATTGGTGGCTTGGGCTGATCACACATACCGGCAACAATGTAGAGAATTGGCAAAATAGATTCAACATCAAACATTGGCCATCAGCACACACTCTGTATCGCAACACCGAGAACAGATAAAACTTGGGCTTTGATACTGAGAACCCTACTGGGGAACAAGCATGGCATCAGAATGCACCACAAAACAAAATTCTACATCTTCATCAAGCAAACAAAGATATATTTTGTGCAGATGTGTGTACATATCAATGGTGCCAAGACTGAGATAAATATGAAATAAACTACCGTGGTCTACCTCTGATGCAGTGCACTTACAGAATGCACATATGATGAAACTTCAAGATTCAAGAACATTTATCATCAAAAAATGTATAAATTATACAAACTTGAGATTTGCTTCCTCACAAGTAGCCACAAAGCAAGAAACTCAAAAGAACACAATTAAAGAAAAAAAGAATAAAAATAAAAGACCAACACCCGATACGGGAGAGAAAGAAAAAAAAACACAAAACACACAAACAGTTGAAGTGGACAACAGCATTCTAACCCAAAATTGAATCCTCAGATTTGAACCCCGGAGCAGCCCAGAGTAGGCCCAAAGACTCACCTATCAGCTCATCATATTTGTGGGCACGGAGCACAGCAGCCAGGGCAGTCTTCAAAGTCTCAGTGCCATAGAGATAACCATTGCGGAGAACAAAGGAAATCGGCTCTCATCCCAACCGACACTGTCTTTTCAGACAATCTACGCCAGCACTTAAATTAACCAAACAACAGAACAGCGAAAGACTGGCACTCTGGAGAGAGGAGTGAAGGTCATGGACAGCGAGCAAAATTGGCTCTTGCCTCTGAGCTAGGCTATCATTTAAATTGTCTAAACAGTGTATCGTACCTCGCAGTAAGGACCTGTCAGAAAAACAACTGATGTCTTATGATGCTGGCCTCCATCTCTGTCCCTGTAGGCCAGTTAACAGAACTGAGTGCAGTGGCAATGATGGGAGGAAATGTGGTTTTAGAGCTTGCATCAAAGAGATCTGTATGCTGTTAAGTTGGCAGCAGGAAACTTTCACTGGTCCTTATTATGTGCAAGGCTGCCACTCATCTGTCTTAAGTTACCAATGAATTGCCAAAAGAGAAATGGAGGGCCCAATGGGAAAAGAACATGATTCTTTTAAGCACAAGTAAACTACCTCTTGTATTTTAATTAACGTACCTTCCCTGTTACAATTAACATTACAAATTAATTTCCCTCACTTTTGGCTTGAACCCACACTTATTTCCTTTCTTTGCACTCTCCGCTCATTTTGGATTTGCAATTTTCCTTTTAATGTTAGAGATTTGACAAGAAGTCGGTGTTCTGTGCTTACGTACAACAGACCAGCATTCTAGAGAGGTTACTAACTTGACACATTAAATGTTTCTGTCCACAAATGCTGCTTTAACTGCTGCTTTGGCTTTAAATCAGTCTAATTGATGTGCTGGTGATTTTGTTCCACAGAAACCTCTTGGTTCTACTTATCCAAGCAGCTCACCCGAAGAGGAAGACAACCTCCATTGTGCCACATACTGGAACCACACATATGGTGAGGAGTGATAACTCCGTGCTGCATATTAAAGAGACTATCAATATAGATGGTGAAGTATAACACCACATTAAATTATTCACTGATGGCATTAACCAGCATTGAGCCACCATAATGCATACCATTGGCATGTTAGGATCCAGGACACAGAATAATGTCAACTCTAATAAGCTGGACCAACAATGCCAGTTAATTGAGGCATATGCGTAGTCTTCAAAGTGGGCTGTCTCCAACTGAAAGATGCAAAAATCATATCTGCAAAATCTGCTTTCAAGACAGCGACAATATTAGATAATGCACTTTGCTCAAGCATTGCATTCAACTAGCCAGTGTTGACACTAATTCACCTGAGCAGCTGGGTTCACATCTATTGAGAAAGACAGAACCTAACTTTAAGTTGCTCATTTTTGCACGATATCCCAAAGCACCTGATAACCAAAGAACTACATTCATTATTGTAACACCAATTTAATCAATGCCCAGATTATCTAATCCTTCAGAGCTGCTGGTTGAAGGATAAATATTTGCCAACACATCAGAAAGGACTGTGCTCTTCTTCAGATTACAATGTTGTATTATTTTACATTTATCCCAAGAGAGCAGACAGAAACCTGGCTCAGAAGATATCAACTGCAAGTGTGGCACTCTGAGAACTATACTAGCAACCCAGATTAGGATCTAAAGGCCATACGATGAATCGTCAATCCATGTCCTAATCAGGCCTCAAACAGGAATCACTTAACATACCTCACATCTATAATGCTTGGGGGGGGGGGAAAAAAGCAATTCTCAAACACCAGAGATTAGAATCAGTGAAGAACTGTTAACTGAGTAAAATTTAGAATAAACCTTAGATAAGGCTTCATTTACATCAAATTCTGTATCTGAAATTAGATTATTCAGAAATGCTGCCAGTTCAGGAATTTCAACTGTGACTTGATTCATGATCTTACTTTTTGCTGCTCTGAAGACCTGCAACGCTTCCTCCTTCACCTTCATGCGACTCATTGTTTCCACGTCCAGTCCTTCCCAATTAACCAGATTTAAGTTAGCACCAAAGTCAATCAAAAGTTTTACAAACTCCACATCACATCCATGCCGTAGGACAGCATCCAGAATGCAGGTTGGAGATCCTCTGGGAAAGGCCTTAACATCCACCTGGCCCCAGTAATTATAATCAGGGTTAGCTCCAGCTTTCAGTAACAACTTGAAACACTGAAGATGATGATAGGCGGAACTGATGTACAGTGGGCACACACCAAGTGATGTGAATCGCCGAGCAGCAGGTGCAGAGATACGACTGGCTAAATGGTGATCAACATCAACATCAGCACCATATCTGAAAGCAGAGAGTAAACAGGGTCATAATACTGCCAGGGAATTCCATAGAAAAAAAATCCATTCACTGCTTCTCACATAAAACCACAACTACATGATGGCTGTGTGTCCTGAAATACCTGAATTCATAGTTGAAATACTTGTTCTCGTTCCAGCATGGAAGGTTAAGGAGAAGTGCACTGGATGGTGGGAGGGGGGAAAGAGGGAGAATTCAAACAAGAGTAGCGGGGGGATAGAAACAGCAACAGAGCAGATGGAGCAGTGATTGTGGGGAAAGTCAGGAATCGAAAGATTGAGCATCGCAAGCCTAATGTTCTGAGTTGTGTATATTTCAATGCAAGGAGTATTGTAGGGAAGGCAGATGAGCTTAGAGCATGGATCAGCACCTGGAATTATGACATTGTAGGCATTGGTGAGACGTGGTTGCAGGAGGGGGCAGGACTGGCAGCATGTTTATTTTGTTGTTTTAGACGTAATACAGCAGGAGGGATTAAAGGGGGAGGGGTTGCAATACTTAGCGGGGAAAATGTCACGGCAGTGCTCATACAGGACAGACTGGAGAGCTCATCTGTCTACATGGATTGAAATGAGGAATAAGGAAGGAATAACCACATTAATGCGACATTATAGACCCACCCAATAATCCGCAGGATTTAGAGATGCAAATTTGTAGAGATTGTAGATAGTTGCAAGAAGCATAAGGTGGTGATAGCAGCCGATTTTAACATAGAAACATAGAAACATAGAAAATAGGTGCAGGAGTAGGCCATTCAGCCCTTCGAGCCTGCACCGCCATTTATTATGATCATGGCTGATCATCCAACTCAGAACCCCGCCCCAGCCTTCCCTCCATACCCCCTGACCCCCATAGCCACAAGGGCCATATCTAACTCCCTCTTAAATATAGCCAATGAACTGGCCTCAACAGTTTCCTGTGGCAGAGAATTCCACAGATTCACCACTCTCTGTGTAAAGAAGTTTTTCCTAACCTCGGTCCTAAAAGGCTTCCCCTCTATCCTCAAACTGTGACCCCTCGTTCTGGACTTCCCCAACATCGGGAACAATCTTCCTGCATCTAGCCTGTCCAATCCCTTTAGGATCTTATACGTTTCAATCAGATCCCCCCTCAATCTTCTAAATTCCAACGAGTACAAGCCCAGTTCATCCAGTCTTTCTTCATATGAAAGTCCTGCCATCCCAGGAATCAATCCAGTGAACCTTCTTTGTACTCCCTCTATGGCAAAGAGGTCTTTCCTCAGATTAGGGGACCAAAACTGCACACAATACTCCAGGTGTGGTCTCACCAAGGCCTTGTACAACTGCAGTAGTACCTCCCTGCTCCTGTACTCGAATCCTCTCGCTATAAATGCCAGCATACCATTCGCCTTTTTCACCGCCTGCTGTACCTGCATGCCCACTTTCAATGACTGGTCTATAATGACACCCAGGTCTCGTTGCACCTCCCCTTTTCCTAATCGGCCACCATTCAGATAATAATCTGTTTTCCTATTTTTGCCACCAAAGTGGATAACTTCACATTTATCCACATTAAATTGCATCTGCCATGAATTTGCCCACTCACCCAAACTATCCAAGTCACCCTGCATCCTCTTAGCATCCTCCTCACTGCTAACACTGCCACCCAGCTTCGTGTCATCCGCAAACTTGGAGATGCTGCATTTAATTCCCTCATCCAAGTCATTAATATATATTGTAAACAACTGGGGTCCCAGCACTGAGCCTTGCGGTACCCCACTAGTCACCGCCTGCCATTCTGAAAAGGTCCCGTTTATTCCCACTCTTTGCTTCCTGTCTGCTAACCAATTCTCCACCCACACCAATACCTTACCCCCAATACCGTGTGCTTTAAGTTTGCACACTAATCTCCTGTGTGGGACCTTGTCAAAAGCCTTTCGAAAATCCAAATATACCACATCCACTGGTTCTCCCCTATCCACTCTACTAGTTACATCCTCAAAAAATTCTATGAGATTCGTCAGACATGATTTTCCTTTCACAAATCCATGCTGACTTTCTCCGATCATTTCACCGCTTTCCAAATGTGCTGTTATCACATCCTTGATAACTGACTCCAGCAGTTTCCCCACCACCGACGTTAGGCTAACCGGTCTATAATTCCCCGGTTTCTCTCTCCCTCCTTTTTTAAAAAGTGGGGTTACATTAGCCACCCTCCAATCCTCAGGAACTAGTCCAGAATCTAACGAGTTTTGAAAAATTATCACTAATGCATCCACTATTTCTTGGGCTACTTCCTTAAGCATTCCAGGATGCAGACCATCTGGCCCTGGGGATTTATCTGCCTTTAATCCCTTCAATTTACCCAACACCACTTCCCTACTAACATGTATTTCGCTCAGTTCCTCCATCTCACTGGACCCTCTGTCCCTTACTATTTCTGGAAGATTATTTATGTCCTCCTTAGTGAAGACAGAACCAAAGTAATTATTCAATTGGTCTGCCATGTCCTTGCTCCCCATAATCAATTCACCTGTTTCTATCTGTAGGGGACCTACATTTGTCTTTACCAGTCTTTTCCTTTTTACATATCTATAAAAGCTTTTACAGTCCGTTTTTATGTTCCCTGCCAGTTTTCTCTCATAATCTTTTTTCCCCTTCCTAATTAAGCCCTTTGTCCTCCTCTGCTGAACTCTGAATTTCTCCCAGTCCTCAGGTGAGCCACTTTCTCTGGCTAATTTGTATGCTTCTTCTTTGGAATTGATACTATCCCTAATTTCTCTTGTCAGCCACGGGTGCACTACCTTCCTTGATTTATTCTTTTGCCAAACTGGGATGAACAATTGTTGTAGTTCATCCATGCAACCTTTAAATGCTTGCCATTGCATATCCACCGTCAATCCTTTAAGTGTCATTTGCCAGTCTATCTTAGCTAATTCATGTCTCATACCTTCAAAGTTACCCCTCTTTAAGTTCAGAACCTTTGTTTCTGAATTAACTATGTCACTCTCCATCTTAATGAAGAATTCCACCATGTTATGGTCACTCTTACCCAAGGGGCCTCTCACGACAAGATCCATAACCTTCCATATTGTTTGGGACTCCCACACTGTAAAAGGTCTGGATGGGATGGAGTTTATCAAAAGTGTTCAGGAAAGTTTCCTTAATCAGTACATTAAGGTCCCAACTACAGAGCGTGCAGTCAAGATGGTGCCAGCGAGCAACGATTCCTTGGGTGACACCTTCCGGATAGCAAATCTATTAAATTATTTCAGTTTTTCCAGGTCTTCTGTTTGTTCTTTTTTGCATTGTTTTGTTCTGGAAACTGTTGATGTCTGTGATGTACGGTTTGGATCTTGATCAAAGGATCCAGCGCTATGCTATGACAGGAGAACCGCCTCATGGAAATCAGAGACGAGAAGCCGAAAAGGGCCGAGAACACAAGCTGACTTGGGGGAGGTGGGGGGGAACCAAGACGGGACACAGGATCATGAACGACTCCATCATGAAGCTGCGAGGAAGACTGAAGCATCGATGTTAAGGCATTCAGATCTGGTCAGTGTTCACTCCCAATGGAGGCCTGAGGGCCAGCGATCGCTCCCCAGAGGCCACCACTCGGACCAGGCTGAGCTCTGAGTTATGGAAGAACTGTTCAATGTTCTGAGATTTATGTGACTGGGCAGTACTATACTTTATATTGGCTCTTTCAGTTTTCCGGTGTTTTCTGTCTTGTGGTCAATTGGTGGGTGGGGGAAGGGGGTAGGGGATTTTTGATGCTACTGTCACTGTTCTTTTTTGCAAGTGAGGAGGTTGGTCACTTATTTTTTTCTCTGCTGGGGACGGGTTGGGGTGAGTTGCAATTGTCGCCATCTTTTTTTCTGCAAGTAAGGGGGTCGAGGAATTTTACTGTTGCTATTTTTTTCCTCTGCGGAGAGGGGGCACGATTCTGGGGTCTGAGCTTTGTTTCTTTTACTTTTTCATGTGTATTTTATGGCTATCTGGAGAAGACAAATATCAGAGCTGCACTCACAACACGCTGGAGGAACTCAGCAGGTCGGGCAGCATCGGTGGAAAAGATCGGGCGACGTTTTGGGCCGTAACCCTTAATCAGGACTGACGAAGGGTTCCAGCCTGAAACGTCGACCGATCTTTTCCATGGATGGTGCCCGACCAGAGTTCCTCCAGCGCGTTGTGAGTGTTGCTTTGACCCCAGCATCTGCAGATTATTTTGTGTTAAATATCACAGTTGTATTATACATGTACACGTACACTTTGACAATAAAATGAATGTTGAACCTCAATACTAGATCTATTGGTGAATGAGATACAGCAGGAGACACAAGTTGATTAGGGGAACACTTTGCATCTAGTGATCGCAATGTCATCCGTTTCAAGACCAATATGGAGAAGGATAGGTCTGGTCCTCGGGTTGCAATTCTAACTTAGAGGAAGGCCAATTTTGATGGTATCAGAAAGGATCTGGCAAGTGTGAATTGAGACAGGTTGTTTTCTGACAAAGGTCAACTTGGTAAATAGGAGGCTTTGAAAAGTGACATTTTGAGAGTACAGAGTTTATATATTCCTGTCAGAATAAAAGGCAAGGATAATAGGTTTAGGGAACCTTGGTTTTCGAAAGATATTGAGGACCCGGTTAAGAAAAAGGAAGAGGTGCATAGCAGGTATAAGTAGGAAGGAACAAATGAGATACTTGAGAATAAGAAATGCAAAAGAACACTGAAGAAAATCAGGAGGGCAAAAAGAAGGCATGAGGTTGCTCTAGCAAACAAGGTGAAGGAGAATCCCAAGGGCTTCTACATTTATGTTAAGAGCAAAAGGATTACGAGGGATAAAATTGGTGCTCTAGAACAGTGGTCCCCAACCACCGGGCCGCGAGGAAACAATATGATTTGGCGATATGAAACAATATGAGTCAGCTGCACCTTTCCTCATGCCGTCACGCACTGCTGAAGTTGAAACCGTGCGCGCCCCCCCACCCCCCCGTCGGCCAGTCTGCAAGAGTATTGTCAATATTAAACCGGTCCATGGTGCAAAAAAGGTTGGGGAACCCTGCTCTAGAAGATCAGAATAGTCATTTATGCATGGAGCTGAAAGAGATGGGGGTGATCTTAAATGGATTTTTCCGCATCTGTGTTTACTTTGGAGACAGACACAGTCTATAGAAATGAGGCAAAGCAACAATGGGGTCATAAACCACATACAGATTACAGAGGAGGTGTTTGCTGTCTTGAGGCAAATTAGGGTGGTTAAATCCCCAGGACCTGACAAGGTATTCCCTCAGAACCTACCTACGGGAGGCTAGTGCAAAAATTGCAGGTGCTCGAGCAGAGATATTCACAACTTCCTTAACAATGGGTGAGATGATTGAGAATTGGAAGATACCTTACATTGTTCTGTTGTTTAAGAAATGCTCCAAGAATAAGCTATGAGAGCCTCACATAAGTAGTAAATAAATTATTGGAAGGTATCTCAAGGAACGAGCTGTATAAGATTTGCATACACAAGGACTGATTAGTGATAGTCAACATGGCTTTGTGCGTGGTAGGTAGTTCCTAACCAATCAGAGTTTTTGAGGAAGTTACCAGGAAAGATGATGAAGGCAAGGCAGTGGTGTAGTCTACATGGAACTACATGGAAGTCAACAAGGCCTTTGACAAGTTCCCACATGGGAGGTTCAATCACTTGGCATTTAAAATGAGATAGTAAATTGGATTAGACACTAGCTTCTTGGGAGAAGTCAAAGAGTGGTAGTAGATGGGTTACCTCTCTGACTGGAGGCCTGTGACTAGTGGTGTGCCACAGTGCTATGTTCATTGTTGTTTGTCATCTAAATCAATGATCTGGATGATAACGTGTTACACTGGATCAGCAAATGCGCTGATGATACCAAGATTGGAGGGTGTAGTGGACAGTGAGGAAGACTATCAAAGCTGGCAGCAAGATCTGGACCAGATGGAAAAATAGGCTGGACAATGGCATATGGAGTTTAATACAGACAAGTGTGAAGTGTTGCACTTTGAGACGATAAACCAGGGTAGAACTTACACAGTGAGTGGTAGAACAGTAAGGAAGGCAACAGAACAGACAGATCTGGGAATACAGATCCATAGATCCCTGAAAATGGTGTCACAGGTAGATAGGGTTGAAAAGAAAGCTTTTGGCACATTGGCCTTAATAAGTCAAAATACTGAGTACAGCAGTAGGGATGTTATGTTGAAGTTGTACAAGACTTTGATGTGGCCTATTTTGGAGTATTATGTGCAGTTTTGGTCACCTAACTAGAGGAAAAAGGTCAAAAAGATTGAAAGAGTGCTGAGAAAATTTACAAGGATGTTGCCAGGACTTGAGGACCTGAGTTATAGGGAAAAGTCGGATAGGTTTGGACTTTATTCCCTGGAGTGTAGAAGAGTAAGGAGAGATTTGATGGAGGTATACAAAATTATGAGAGGTATAGATAGGGTAAATGCAAGCAGGCTTTTTCCACTAAGGTTGGGTGAGACTAATATTAGAGATCATGGGTTAAGGGTGAAAGGTGAAATGATAAAGGGGAGCATAAGGAGGAATTTCTTCACCCAGAGTGTGCAGAAATGGTGGAGTCAGGTTCGATTTCAACACTTAAGACAAAATTTGGAAGGGTATGGAAGCTCTATGGTCCAGGTGCAGTTCGACAGGGCTAGGGAGATTAATAGTTTAGCATGGTCTAGATGGGTTGAAGGGCCTGTTTCTCTGCCATAGTGTTCTATGACTAAGAGTACAACTCTTTTATACACTTAAGCATAGCAGCTAGCACAATGCTTTAGAGCGCCAGGGTCTGATTTCTGCTGCTGTACATTCTCCCCGTGACTGCATGTGTGTTTCCTCTGGACGCCTCAGCTTCCTCTCAAATTACTGATGTATAGTTAGCATGAGTGAGTTGTGGGCATGCATTGTTGGTGCCAGAAGCATGGTTACACTTGCAGGCTTCCTCCAGCACATTCTTTGCTAATTGATTTGATGCAAATGACACATTTCACCACATATTTTGATACATATGAGACAAATAAAGCTAATCTTCCTTAAATTTTATAACACTATCAAAATGCAGTGTACAGATGAAGGGATGTGAAAGCAAGTGTTAGGAAGGTTGTGGAGGGAGATAAGCAAATTCTAAAACTCAAACCAAATCAAGATGAGACATGCTTGAAAAACACCAAGGACACTTTCCCTTACTAAAGATGGATAGATATTATTGTACAAGAGCATTGCCTCAGAATAAGAGAAATAAATGGAACTGAGACACAGATTAACAATGACAAAAATGATATGAGCAACTAAGATACCTCACCCTGTTCCTACACTTTCCCAAAATTAATAAAAATAAACAGGCATTTCTTTAAAAAAAATTCATTTAACCAAACCCAATCTTGTATACAACTGACATTCACCCATGCAGAGGTGAATACAACTTCCACATTATGTTCCAGCCAAGAGAGCCGTTATTACTTAGCATTCACAGCTGGATGAATATGCTGTAAACTGAAATTCAAGTCAGCTACATGTTGATCTATTCTTTCATCATGTCAGTCACAGTTTACAGGATAAAATACAAAGAAACGTTTTTTCTACCAAACTCAAAAAAAAATGTAGCTAATACAGGATGAGCAATGGGAGCTGTGCCCAACTCATACAGGATTACATTTGATACACAGTCCAAACAGGTCATTCAGCCCAAACAATTCACCCTGCAATTATGGTCCACTCAAGCCTCTTGCAACCTTTGCTTATCTAAATTCGGTGGTGTAAGCTTCTACTTTATTTTCCTTCATATTTACACCAACTGCCTCTTAAAATGAATCTGCAATATTTGCTTCAACCACTCTCCATGCTAATAAGTTCCACATTCTCACCAATCTTTTTGTAAAGATCACCTTATATCACCTCTATACTTATGCTCTTCACCAGAAGTGGAAACGTTCTCTTTGCATCCTCACTGTTCAAACCCTTCATAATTTTGAAGACCTTTATCAGGTCATTCTTCAACTTTCCTTACTCAATGGAAAATAGATATAGGCAGTTAATTCACTTTGATATACAGACCTTCACATTTCTGGTTTCCCCACAATAAATCTTGCTTGCACCTGCTCCAGTCCCCATACATTGTTTTGTTTTTTAAAACAATACACCAACCAGATGACAGATCGGGGGCTTAGCTAGTACAGTCACTGTCTCCCAGTGCCAGACACAGGATTAATTCTAACCTCAGGTGCTGACTGCGTGGAGTTTGCATGTTCTCCCTATGACCACGTACGTTTCCTCTGGTGTATCAGTTTCCTTCCACACCCCCAAGAAATGCAGGCTGGTAGGTTAAATGGCCACTGCAAATTTAATTTAATGGACAATTGATGATTGGTGCAAAGTCAATATACTGAAAGTTCTGTTACCACGCCTTCTCTCTGAGTAAACCTACAATCAATACTTAATGTGGATCTAACTAGCTTGAAACAGGTTTAGTGCAGTTTTCCATCACACCACTCCCACAGAACAATGACTGAAACTGTGAGCATACACAAGGACTCAAAAACTTGCACTAACCGCACTTTGTGCATTACTGTGATACTCTGGTGCTGCTACAACTTATTTTCTGCTACTTATCTATCGAATACTGTTTTTCTATTACTGTCTTGTTTTTATCTACTGCTTTATTTAATTGCCTAAGAGGAAGCCAAACGGAGTTTCACTGTACCTATGTATAATGACAATAAAGATCATTTAATTCAAAATTCAATTCAATTATCAATTCTATCCCTCTAGCAATGAAATCTTGTGCTCATTTTTTTAAAAACATGATTTTAATCTGTAAGGGAAGTTTTATGATTTGCATTATATATCCCAGGAATAAGCCTTTATATGGGAGACCTAACCATGCCCACCCCCACAAACTTACTTGATTAGTTCTTTGAGGATGTCTGCTCTGCCCACACGCGAGGCATGATACACAGGCGTGCTGCGGTGGTGGCAACTTCCATTCGGATCAGCACCTGCTTGTACGAGGATGCGGGTACATTCCACGTGGCCATTCAGCACAGCCACGTACAGCGCAGTCTGTCCCTTGACATCAACCAAGTCCACCTCCGCCCCTTGTTTAAGCAGGTAGTCCGCGCAGTCAGCGTGGCCCGCAGTCGCTGCAATCCGCAGGGGAGTGCAGGGCAACCATCCGCAGCACCAGACCGACTTCTCATTGATTCTCCTAAAGCACAAAAAAACAGCCTCTTTGAACAATTCACTTCACACAAAATGATGTTCAGACACACAACAAACACACAAGGATGAACAGGAATGGATCAAACAACACTACTCATCCAGACACGATGTACACGACCCCCACAATTAGTTTCTTAGGAAAACCAAAACAATGGGAATCCTCACATTAATTTTGGAAGAATTTATCACTGCTCTAAACTTTGTTGAATTCTTCTCCAGCTGTAATCACCACAATTTCAGACCCAAAAAATTCAAAAGAATCACGGGCTTTGCAAATTTGAAGTAAAAACAAACTGCAAAGCCCACATCTGTGAGAGGAGAAACAGAGTTTATGTTTCAGGTTGAAGACCATTAATCAGACCTCGGAAGAGAAAAGAAGCTGATTAAGCTGCAGGGTGTGTGGGGCAAGTGATTGTCAATGCAAGGGTAAAATTGGGTGACCGTGTGGATAAACTGTAAACAAGGTTGTCTGGTCAGTGAGTGGATGGGAGTCATCAGAGAGTGAGAACATAGACAAAGGATTGGAGGAGCTGCAAAGCGCAGAGTGGAAAGATGTGCCTGGTAGGTCAGACTAGGCACACCACCAACTTCCAGAGAAGAGTGCAAACAAGCTGAACCAATATCACATGAATTACTGAAACAGGCAGAAATCAAGTTCCTCAAAGTAGTAGAATTCAAGATTGTCCAGAGGCTGCAACATGCCCAGATGGAAGCTGTTCCTCAGGCCCATTGTAATTGTACAGAAGGCCACAGGGTGGAATGGCGGATTGAGGTGGCAGGCAACAAGCAGCTCAGGGTCATTCCTGTGGACTGAGTGTAGGTGCTCTATCTAAAAAAGTGACCACCTAGCCAAATACACACTGGTTCTTGCTCTCACCCTCTAACTGTTCCAATTCACTCATTGACTAAATAACCTTGTTCTCAGTTTAATCCATGATCACCCTATCATACTCCTACCTCCTTGCCCTACCTTCCCTGTAGTTTATCAAGCCACTTTTCTATCCTTCCCACTTCTGACAAAAAGGTATCGAACCTGAAATGTTAACTCAATTTCTGTTCCCAGAGAGGCAGCCAGACCTGCTGAGCATTTCCAAAATTTAAGGTTCCTCAAGTTCCAGCCTCTTGTTCATCCCTATTTTGATCACTTCATGATTGGGATTGGACTTTGGCTCTAGAATTCCTTCTCTAAACCTCTCTCCTACTTCAAAACAATTCTCAAATTGAATTCTCATCTACTTTAAACTTTAAAAAAGTACCATCTGTCCTTCAATACAACTCAATATGATTTTTTTTTGTTGTAATTCCTCTGTTCACTCCTTTCTCCACGACACTAAGGCCATGAGACTGCCCCGGCTGCTATGCTTCGTGTCTGAGAGCTTCATGGTCATTTACCCCCCTCATATGAATTGAGACCAAGGCTTAGGCCTACTCTGGGCTGCTCCAAGGACTCAATTTGGTTCTGATTACTGTTGCTCATTTCTATTGTTTGCATGATTTTTTTTTCCTTTCTCTGCACACTGGATGTTGGTGTTTATTTTTTTTTAATTGGGTTCTGTTGGGTTTCTAGCTTTGCAAGCAGACAAGTCTACATTCTTTGATGATAAATGTACCTTGAATCTTGAAAAGAGCTTCCCTCCACCAACAAATTTCTGTACAGTTTATGAATGCCACCTCTTTACTGTAAATTACAAAATAAGTAGTGCAAAAGGAGAATAATGCAAAACAACATATTTCATATCATATACAACAGTGATAATAAATCTCAATCTAATTAAATTTCACAGTTAGGGACAGTTCAAGATAGGTTGATAGAGATTGTCATTTCCAGCCAAAAAAATAAAATCTTCAGTCAAAATAATGGTAGCAGGCACTGTAAAGACAGAAAACATTGAAGTAGCAACTTTCACTTAAAAATGTAGACACTTTTTTCACAGGATAATTATTGGTCAATATTTGCAATACAGCCAAAAGAATTGGTCACTGGCAATTCTGGTAATCCCTCTGATCAGGTGAAAGTTTACAGTCCTCAGCCGCTCTGATGACAGACCATAACTTCTTCAGAGCAAATAAATGGTCTGTAATTTCCTTCTCTCTCCTACTATTCATATGCTGGCATGAATACTTTTCTTTCAATCTAACAACCGCTAAGTTAAGAGATCAGTGAAAAGTTCTGCAATGTCCTCACCTCATTGCATTAAAACCCCAAAATGAAAACCAGAAGGTCCCATGGATGTAGTCCTTTACTGCATTCATTACTGTAATTTTATTGATGTATATTCATATTGGCCAACTCCTAAAATTTCAAGTTGTCTGGCACAATGATACCTATGACAGAAATGATCTCCCACACTTCTCTATTTTCATTTTATAATATCATTGTCAACTTTAAAGGAGTTTACATGGCTTCTGACCATCTCATCCCCAAAGTAGATTTTCATATCATTTTCAAGATCTTTTATTTTGCAATTATATAACTATGATTGTTTCATTAACCGTCATTGCTTCTGCTAGTTTTTTTTAAAACTATGTTTCTTTTATGTTTTATGCTGTTCTTTATTTATTTGATCATCCATAAAAGATTATTTTAGCAAGTAGAGCTTTCGGCCCTTATGCGACACACCAACTTTGTATCACATCATTTTTAAACACATCCTGTTTATATTCCAATGTGTCACCCATTAACAAATGGATGCAGTTTCTCATGGGCAGTTTATGTCACTACATCGTCCCAACTCAGGAACTTAGTGGCCATTTAAAGTTTATCAATTTCAAATACTCCAGTGGACTTGATTATTATTAAAACTAAATATGCCTTTTCTTTTTAAGCTCTGGAACAACAATCATCAATATGCAATTGGAATTCATCACTCTCCTGAGCACAACTTTGCTTGTTTGTCCCATACCAAAGCTAAAATCCTCCAGATAGACCTCTCCCTTTGCTTTATATAATCTCAGTTACTATAAAGAGGCCTAATCTCTAGAGTCTTAAATTCCTTAGTCCAAACTGAAAGGCACTGTCTAATGATCCCCCCTTATATACTCTCAACTGGGAATTTTTTTAACCAAGGTTAGTTACTGCTTCCTCTGCAATCCATTCTCTTTCCATCCATTCCTCCCCCTACAAACACATCACCAAAAATCACGTCATACCGCCAAGTTGAACTCACATCAGTGATTCATCCAACAACTTCCTTCTGTGTGTCTATCATGAATGTTTATCTGCCCGTTTTTCATTTCTTATTTCTCTTAGATTCCTTTGTCATCACTAAAATACACTCTGCCACTCCTATCCCCACCTTTTGGGGGTTAGCTGGACCACCTCTTTGCCAGTGAGTCCCTGTTCCCAACCAATTAAACATAGAAAACATAGAAAATAGGTGCAGGAGTAGGCCATTCGGCCCTTCGAACCTGCACCGCCATTTATTATGATCATGGCTGATCATCCAACTCAGAACCCTGCACCAGCCTTCCCTCCATACCCTCTGATCACCCTAGCCACAAGGGCCATTAAGAGCTCTTTCTCCACCAGTCACACTGTGCCCTCCCCATCACTGAGCACAGCTACCAGAAGCATTGCAACAAGAAAGCAGCATCATCCTTCATCAAGGACCCTCAACATCTACGCCCTGCTCTCTTCTCACTTCAGACAGGAGGTACAGGAGCCTTCGGTCCCACATCAGCAGGTTCAGGAACAGTTATTACCTTCAACCATCAGGCTCCAGAACTAGTGTGGATAACTTCACTCACCTCAACACTAAACTGACCCCATGACCTTGAGGCTCACTTTCAAGGACTCTACACTCAAATTCTCAGTATATTATTTGAATATTTTGTCTTCCTTTGCACATTGGATGTTTGTCAGTCTTAGTTATTTTTAGTTTTCCCAAATTATATTGTATTTCTTTACTTTCCTGTAAATGCTTACAAGAAAATGAATCAAGGTACTTTGATAGTAAAATTTCTTTGAACTTTGTTGTGTCCTATAAAACAGTAAGACAGAAAATGGAGGGTTAGACTATCCAGCACTAGGAGTCTGTTTCACTACTTAATATGATCATGGCTGATGTAAAGTAAATGGCTGCACATATCAAGGCGGATATATATCCAAATATAGTAACCTATTCAAGCTTTCTCCCCATCTCTCTTTACATCTGCACCTCTAACCTGCCTGACTCATTGCCAATTCGCACACTGCTCAATTAATAATCCAAAAGACAAGATGCTACAGATGCAGAAATCTGAAATAAGATGGAGAGTATTCAGCAAACTAAGCAGTCTCTGTGGAAACAAACTCAGAGTTAACGTTTCAGATCAATGAGAAGTACTGATTCGCTTCGATTGGAGAGTGTCTAAAATAAAATCTGTGCAGTTCAAATCTGAAGTCACATATTCTTATTAGCATTTGCTCTCCAACAACCATGGGCCAGAAGAACACAAACATATCAGGGTTAGTCAATCAGAGCAGCAAATATGAGTGATCCCAGAAAATTTGAGAGTGAAGCACCACTTATGAAATTAATCTTTGACACTGAACAGTGGAGTACAACCCCATATTCCATCTGGGTAACCTCCAAGCTGATGGCATGAACATCAATTTCTCCTTCTGGTATTTTCCCCCTTCTCCTGTTCCCATCACAGGCCTCTTTCCTCTTCTCACCTTCCCCTGGTGTCCCCCTTCTTTCGTTCTCCCATGGTCTACTCTCCTCTCCTATCAGATTCCTCCTTCTTCAGCCCTTTTACCTTTCCCACCCACCTGGCTTCACCTATCACCTTCCAGCTAGTCCTCCTCCTCTCACCACCTTTTTACTCTGGCATTTTCCCCCTTCCTTTCCAGTCTTGAAGAAGGGACTCAGCCCAAAACATCAGCTGTTTATTCAGTTCCGTGACCCACTGTGTTCCTTCAACGTTTTGTGTTACTCTGGATTTTCAGAATCTGCAGAATCTCGTGTGATTGAATAGTGGATGTTTATGAAGAAACAAAGTCCAAAGTGAATTTATTATCAAAGTACATACATGTCACCATATACAGCCCTGAGATACATTTTCTTGCAGGCATTCACAGTAAATACAAAGAAACACAATAGAATCAATGAAAAACCTCAAGACTGACAAACATCCAATGTGCAACTGACAACAAACTACAAATACAAAAAACACTATTTATATAAGCAATCAATAGATAGATAGATAAATAGATAAATAAATAAATAAATAACGAGAACATGAGATGAAGAGTCCCTTGAAGGCAAGTCCAAAGGTTGTGGGAATGGTTTAGTGCTGGTGTCAGTGAAGTTATCCTCTTCAGTTCAACAGCCTGATGGTTGAGGCTCCTGAATCATTTCTTCTACTATTTAAGTGGATAAAGGTTTGGCTCATCCACAATGTGTCTGACATTTATAACAAAGTTCAGCATAACCCAGCTTTCATAAGTTACTGCAAAACCAACAAAATTAATTTAGAGTCCTCATTAATATTTTTTCAGCCACAGTCAAAATACATACCACTGACAAATATTCTAGATTCTTCCTACAGAAAGACCATTAATAACCCAGAGAGGTTGTGCAAGCAACTTAAATAAAAATCATGGAACAGCTTAAACATAAGTCAGGACCAGACAAATCAGAATCAGGTTTAATATCACAGGCATATGTTGTGAAATGTGTTAAATTTGTGACAGCAGAACAATGCAATACATAATTATAGAGAGAAAAAAACTGAACAGTAAATATTATAAATATATAAATAAAATAGTAAATTTAAATAAGTAGCACAAAAATAATAGAAATAAAAGTAGTAAGGTAGTGTTCATGGGTTCAATATCCATTCAGAAATCAGATGGTAGAGGGGAAGAACTACCCTGAAACTTCGATTGTGTGCCTTCAGGCTCCTTTACCTCCTCCACCTCCTCCTTGATGGTAGCAATGAGGGCATGCCCTGGGTGATGGGGATGCCTTTTTGAGGCACCGCTCCTTGAAGATGTCCTGGATACTATGGAGGCTAGTGCCCATGAAGCTAATTTTACAATTCACTGCAGCTTTCTTTGATCCTGTGCAGTACCCGCCCCCCCCCAAAATACCAGATGCTGATGCAGTCAGTTAGGATGCTCTCCATGGTACATCTTTAAAAATTTGCAAGTGTTTTGGTGATATACCAAACCTCCTCAAACTCCTAATGAAATATAGCATCAACTTGCCTTCTTTATGGCTGCATCAATATGTTGGGCCCAGGTTAGGACCTAGGAACTTGAAATTGCTCACTCTCTCCACTTCTGACCCCGCTATGAGGACTGATATGTATTCCCTCGTCTTACTCTTTCTGAAGTCCACAATCAGTTCTTTGGTCTCACTGATATTGAGTGCAAGGTTGTTGCTATGACACCACTAAACTAGTTGGTATACCTTGCTCCTGTATGCCCTCTCATTTCCATCTGAAATTCTCCCAACAAGGGTTGTATTGTCAGCAAATTTATAGATGGCACTTGAGCTGTGTCTAGCCACACAGTCATGGGTGTAGAGAGGGTACAGCAGAGTGTTACGCACACATCCCTGAGGTGCGCCAGTGTTGACTGTCAGCAAGGTGGAGATGTTATTTCCAATTCACTTAGATTGTGGTCTTCCAGTTAAGAAGTTGAGGATCCAGTTGCAAAGAGAGATACAGGGGCTCAGGTTCTGGAACTTTTTGATCACAACTGTAAGAATGGTGCAGCAGTCAATAAACAGCAATAAACTGTTGCTGAGCTGCAGTCAATAAACAGCATCCTGACATAGGTATTTTGTACTGTCCAGTCAATCAGAGGTCATGAGGAAAGTCAATGAGATCATGTCCGCTGTAGATCTATTATGGACATAGGCACATTGCAGTGGGTCCATGTCCTTGCTGAGACAGGAGTTGATTCTGGCCATAACCAACCTCGCAAAGCATGTCATCACCGTAGATATGAGTGCTACTGAATGGTAGTGGTTAAGGCAGCTCACCTTGCTCTTTTTGGGCACTGGTATATGTGTTGCCCTTTTAAAGCAGGTGGGAACTTTCAAATGTAGCAATGACAGACTGAAAATGTCTTTGAACACCCCCACCAGTTGGTTGGCACAGGCTTTCAGAGCCCTACCGGGTACTCTATAGGGGCCTGTCACCTTGCGAAAGTTCATCCTCTTGGACAGCTGAACGTCAGCCTCCGAGCCAGAGAATACAAGGTCACCAGGGCATCAAAATATGTTAAAGTTAATGCATTTAGGCAAAATAGCTCAATGGCAAGATCAGTATTTACGTGGCCATCTCTAATTTCCCTTGGTGATAACAGAAATTCTTGAATCACTGCAATTCTAAAGCAATGGTATAATCATGATTGTATTTCTGACACCTCCCTTCCCTTTCTCAATCTCTGTTTCCATCTCTGGAGACAAACTACCAACTGACATCTTTTATAAACCTATTGATTCCCATAGTTATCTTGACTATACCACTTCCTACCCTGCCTCCTACAAAAATGCTATTCCCTTTTCTCAGTTCCTTCACCTCTGCCGCACGTGTTCCAAAGATGCGGCTTTCCTTTCGGGGTTTCCCTTCCTCCACCACTGACGCTGCCCTCACCCGCACCTCTTCCACTTCCAACCATTCACGCTAACCCCACCTTCCTGTTGCCTTTAAAAGTGATAGAATTCCTCTTGGCCTGACCTACCACCCCAAGACACTCTGCATCCAACACATCACTCTCTGCAACTTCCACCATCTCCAAAGGGATCCTTCCATCAAACATCTTCACCAACCCCCTCCCCCACCTCCATTTTCTGCACGGATCACTCACTCTGCGATTCCCTTGTCCATTCGTCTTTCCCCACTAATCTTCCTCCTGGCACTTACCCCTAAAAGCGGTCAAAGTTCTATACCTGCCCATTCATCTCTTCCCTCACTTCCTGTCGTAAATTGGGGGACTACTCCATCAAGTACCTCCACTCCAACCACAAGTGGAACTTCCCAGTGGCCAAATATTTTTTAAATTCTGATTCCTATTCCTGTTCCAACATGTCTGTCTGGGTAGCCTCCAACCTGATGGCATGAATATCAATTTCTCCTTCCAGTAAAAAAAATTCTCTTTCTCTCTCTCTTCTTCTATTCCCCATTGTGGCCTCTTACCTCTTCTCACCTGCCCATCGCCTCCTCCTGGATCTCCTTCTCTTCTCCTACTAAATTCCTTCCTCTCCAGCCCTTTATCTTTCCTATCCACTTGGCTTCACCTATAATCTTCTACCCATCCTCCTTCCCCTCCCCTCACTTCTTTTTTTTAAATCTGTCATCCTCCCCCTTCCCTTCTAGTTCCAAGAAGGGTCGTGACCCAAAACGTTGACTGTTTATTCATTTCCATAGATGCTGCCTAATCTGCTGAGTTCCTCTAGCATTGTGTGTATTGCTTTGGATTTCAAGCATCTACAGAATTTCTCATGGATATAATCATGACGTCCAGCATAGATCCAGTTTGTAAAACACCACTTTCACTATAGAGCAATTCTTTGGTGCCTAGAAACCTGATCCATTCATAAACTCCACCAGAAGCTCCTCTGGGAAAGTGTGAAGATCCCAGACAGCCCATATTTGGTCCCTCTCTTCAGGGTTCTGATGGTGCCAAGGCAAAGTTATAAAGGGAGGCCTCCAGACGACATTTGTATGAGCAAAAAAATTAAGAGCTGATCTAACTGAAGTGCTTTCAGGGTTGATAAGGTAAACAAAAAACAATTCTGCTGCTTGAGAAGCAAGGGATTTTAAAATAAGAGCTCAGCAGTTTAGGGATGGTCCTCAGAATCACCATTTGAAGAATGAAGAATGATGTAAAACTATGACACTCACCCAAGAAAAGCATTTAGGTGAAAAAAAGAACTGGGGGTGTGCAATTGAAAGTTTCAGCACAGAAACTGATAGGTTATTGTTAAATAAGCTTTGAAAGGGTTACAGAAGCAAACATAGCTGAAATACTGATCAAGTTCAAAGTGCTAAATAGTCAACTCTTTCGCTGCACTTCCCTAGATAGTATTCAAAGTTCAAAATAAATATGCTACCCTGAGATCATGTACTGAGACGTTATACTACACCATCTGCCTCAATCACTATCGAGCAGTAGAACTTGCATTCACTGTGATGAAGTACTTTCAAAGGCTGGAGATGAAATACATCAACTCCTGCCTGACCAACAACTTGGATCAGCTCCAATCTGCCTTGTACAACTGGATCCTCAATTCCCTCACTTGCAGACTCCAATTTGTTCGGATTGGCAACATCTCCTTTACAATCTCCATTGCTTTATACTTAAGACTATAAGGCCAAGCACAGCTTCAATGTCATATTTATGTTTGTTGACAACATCACGGTCTTAGGCCGAATCTAAGGTGGTGACAAATCAGCATATAGCAGAGAGATTAAAAATCTGGCTGAGTGGTGCCACAACACCAACCTCTCATTCAATGTCAGCAAAACCAAGGAGCTGATTAATGATCTCAGGAGGAGGAAACCAGAGGTCCATGAGCCAGTCCTCATCGGGGGAAATCAGAGATGGAGAGGTTCAGCAACTTTAAGTTCCTCAGTGGAATCAGAGGATCTGTCCTGGGCCCAGCATGTAAATGCCATTATGAAGAAAGCATGGCAGTGCCTCAACTTCCTTAGGAGTTGCTGAAGGTTTGGCATGTCATCCAAAACTTTCACAAACTTTCATAAAATGTGCAGTGCAGAGTATATTGATTGATTGCATCACAGTCTGGTATGGCAGCATTAATGCCCTTGAAGAGAAACAGCTATAAAAAGCAGTGGATACAGCCCAGTGTATCACAGATAAAACCCTCTCCACCATTGAGCACATCTAGACAGCGCACTGTCGCAGGAAAGCAGCATCAATCATCAAGGGCCCCCACCATCCAGGTCATGCTCTCTTCTCATTGCTACCATTAGGAAGAAAGTACAGGAACCTCAGAACTCATACAACTAAGTTCAGGGACAGTTGTTTCCCCTCAACCATCAGACTCTAGAAACAGAGATTACTTTACTCGTCCCATCACTGGACTGTACCCACAACCTATAGACTCACTTTCAAGGTCTCTTCATCTTAAGTTCTTGACATTTATTGCTTTTTTTGTATTTGCACAATTTGTTGTCTTTTGCACATTGGTTGTTTATCCATCCTGTTGGTCTATTAGAATTGCTGCAGACTTTCAATATCACAATTCTAAAAAGTCATGACATGGTTCATTCTGTCCATACAATCTTAAGGATGCAAGTTCCAATCTTCCTCCAGACACTCAAAAACCATGCTGGTACAGTACTGAATAATTTCTAAACCCAATACTGGTGCTCTGTTCCCAGATACGTTTAATAGCAGATGCTCTTAGGTGAATAGGTCTTAGATGATTTTAAAAGATACCACAATGGTATTTCAAAGATGACAGCAGAGTCATGAGCTGTGAGCTAATACTATTCCACAATCAACATAAACTAATGAGCTGGTCTGGATATTATCACTACGCTATCAGCGGAAAAGTCCATTGTCATGTTCCTACAATACTACAGCAAGCTCCAAAGAATTTCATTGTGTGATGGTATGAGATGCCACAGAGACAAAAAAAAATCTACTGCAATTGCAAATGGCCACCATACCCAAATTCCTATTCACCCTCTTCACCACTACATCATGAGTATAATTATTACCATCTACAAGATCCATGCAGCGTTTCCCAGACTCTCAACCACCTAAAAGGTCATTGGCAGTAAGACCTCCAGAACACTACCAACAATGAACTCTGCAAGCTGCAAACCCTTGTTCAACAATGGTTTCCTGCGGAAGGCTCAATAAGGTAGCCCCCCCAAATTCTCAAGGGTATCTGTGTTGTAACTACTAAGTTGCAAGAATTCCATCAGAAACATGGCTCCAAATGCAACGATTTGATAAGAATTCCGACCATTTTGTAATGTTATAATAGGAAATATATTACAATTAGAGCATGCACGTTAACATATGGGCAAAGCGGGGGAAATGATCCTTTCCAAACGCATATATTTAGAAGTGGTTATACCTACACCAGTTATCCTGTTCAATTATTGGTCTTGATTGAACTGGGGGTCTACAGGTATTTGTGCAATGACGGGGGGCGGGGATGGCGAATGAGATACTGAGATACGGCTTGCTGTGGTAAGCACTTACATTATCGACACCGGCAGGTTGGCTGCCGGTACAGGGAAAGATGTTAGTGAAAACAACAACCGTCAGATTAGATTGGTGGTAATATTTTCCAGAGCATGACCGCATTAAAATTATCTTGCTCGCATTGTAACACAGATTGCCGCGATAAATGGAGACTGCGGGCTCAAGTTTCACGGACAGTGGTGATTGCTGAATTATGAACAATAATAAACGGTGGGACTCCGCTCTCACCTCCTGAAGTTGTCCTCCTTTAGCAGGGTGGCGATGGTGGCCAGGTCTCCCACGTAGGTGGCATCATGCAGCCGGGTGTCCTCCGACTCCTCCGCCGTACCGTCGCAGAACTGTTCCCGCAGCCACTCCTTCAAGTCGCGGCCGGCCCTGGTGCCAGCGGCCGTCGCTCCCTCGGCCTCCTCCCGGTACTCGGCGCCGGGGCTCGGGGGAGCGGCGCCGCCGCCTTCGGCCGAACGCCGCTCGGACATGGCCGCCGCTCTTACTCTGTGGCCCCCATCCCGCGGCAGAACAACTGAAGCGAGAGCACAGTCGCCTCCATTGCCCGTATCCGAGGTTCAAGCCCGGCCCAAGTACCGCCCGTGTTGTCGCCACTTCCCACCGCCGCTCCCGTGCACGCGCGATGCCAATCGGCCGCGCGCATCCGGGTGGGCACGGACGCGGCGGAGCCCTCAGCCTCGGTGCCGGGAAAAGAGGTTGCAATTCTTTATTATTTATCTTTTGTGGTGCCCATCCCTTGTTTCAAGCGGGTGCATTTCTTTATATTTTGCAAAACTTATCTGTTGATCAATTGGTTGTAATTCTTTATTTACCTTTTGGAAACTCAATTTATGTCAGTGTTTCCTTCCACGCCAGGATTGCATTTTTTTAAAAATAAACTTACAGGCTGTATCTTAAATCTGTATTCTTTAATCAACATAATTATCATAGGTTATTTCTTCTGCGTGATGCAGTAATTGCAATTAAGAACAGCAATGAATGCCCATTCCTAACCGCCCTTGATAAACGGCTGAATATGCTATCCCTTGATAAATATGCTAAAGCCTTGGTCTGCAGCAGCTGGCCTTGGTGACGGAGTGTGGTTGTGAAATGAAGTGTTGGACTTGCACCTATTGCTTTAGAATTGTGTTTTTAAAACGTTATCCCAAGTCTTTTGCCACTCCAAATGTGGTGGTTGGCTGCTTGGACCAGACCCTCAACGTTGCTGCTTGTGAAAGTGAGAAGGACATACCAACAAAAATGATGGCAGAAAATTCCCAAGTCGCAGTTCTAGCTCGCCACTATTTAAAAAGATACATCTCGTGACTCCGTTCTTAAAATTTCACTCGTACTTACCCTTTTAATTAATACAAACCATCAACTAGTTGGATGTATAAAATAATATCATGCATTGTTTACTGAGGAGCAGTTCAAAGGGTCAGTTTATTATTAAAGCATGTATGCAGAATACAACTCTGAAATTTGTCTTCTCCAGATAGCCATAAAATGCAGAAAACGATATTAGTTGAAAGAAAGACATCAATCCCCTCCCCGCACGAAAAGAAAAGAATAAAAACTTGCAAACCCCTAACACCCCCCACAACCCCTCCCTCATACAAAAGCGAACAGATCACCCAAACCCCCAGTCTGCTAGTCCGCAACAAGAAAGAGTGGGCGAGAATATGAAAAAAACAGTGTAGAACTGAAAGGGACCAATATAAACTACAGTTAATATGAACTACAGTCCAATCCGTAAATCTCAGAATTTCGATAACATCTCCGAGCGCATCGGGACCCAGTGGCCCCTCAGAGGGCAGTGACTCAAACCAGCGTCCCCTCCGAGGGCAGTGACTCAAACCAGTGGCCCCTCCGAGGGCAGTGACTCAAGCCAGCATCCCTTCCTCAAACCAGTGGCCCTTCTGAGGGCAGTGACTCGAACCAGTGGTCCCTGTGATGGCAGTGACTCAAACTAGTGGCCCCTCCGAGGGCAGTGACTCAAACTAGTGGCCACTCTGAGGGCAGTGACTCAAACCAGTGGCCCCTCCGATAGCAGCGACTCAAACCAGTGGCCCCTCCGAGGGCAGCGACTCAAACTAGTGGCTCTTCTGAGGGCAGCGACTCGAACCAACAGCAGCGACTCGAACCAGCGGCCTCTCCCAGAGAAATG
Organism: Mobula hypostoma; assembly: GCF_963921235.1. Taxonomy (NCBI): domain Eukaryota; kingdom Metazoa; phylum Chordata; class Chondrichthyes; order Myliobatiformes; family Myliobatidae; genus Mobula; species Mobula hypostoma. The sequence goes on along the minus strand of NC_086102.1, from coordinate 133,551,468 downwards.
ATTCATGTAAATCAACCCAATCTCGGGATTTTTGACTGTAAAACTTAAGAAATAATAATAACATTACCAAAATATCTACTCCATGCACTGATTACTGTTAAGAATGACCTCCAGAGAAAAGTATCAAACACACCAAGTCTCACGCACGCCGTATTCAATTAAAAAAATTAAGTGTCTTTCAAGCTATGGAATGCAGTAGTTATAATAAACTTGATCACATAACCCACTTTGGTTGCTTCTAATATATCTCTGGAAATCGGTGCCTTTGCTTTCACGCTGCCATGCACCCTGACTTCGTCTCCTAGTTCCCACAGACACCAGCCCTTTTCTATTTCTCTCGGCCTTTGGCAAAGATTATCAAAGGGGTGTGTACCTGAAATCCAGGTATGATTGCAGAGGGCTGTTTCAAGGGCGAAGAAACAATTTTGAACAAGGTTGGAGGCGATCTCAGATGTATGGGAACTCTGGCAGGGTCTGCAAGACATTACTTCCTACAAAGTGAAACCCAATAGCATGAAAGGCTTCACTACCAGATGAACTCAAAGCCTTCTATACATACTTTGAAATGGAGAACACAACTGCAGCTCTGAAGATCCCTGCTGCACACGATGACCCTGTGATCTCTGTCTCAGAGGCCGATGTTAGACCGTCTTTAAAGAGAGTGAACCCTCGCAAGGCAGAAGGTCCTGATGGAGTACCTGGTAAGGCTCTGAAAACCTGTGCCAGCCAACTCACAGGAGTATTCAAGGACATTTTCAACCTCTCACTGCTACAGGCAGAAGTTCCCACTTGCTTCAAAAAGGCAACAATTATACCAGTGCCCAAGAAGAATAATGTGAGCTGCCTTGATGACTATCGCCTGGTAGCACTCACATCAACAGTGATGAGATGCTTTGAGAGGTTGGTTATGACTAGACTGAATTCCTGCCTCAGCAAGGACCTGGACCCGTTTGCCTATCGCCACAATAGGTCAACAGCAAAAGCAATCTCATTGGCTCTCCACGTGGCTTTAGACCACCTAGCCAACACAAACACCTATGTCAGGATGCTGTTCATCAACTATAGCTCAGCATTTAACACCATCATTCCCACAATCCTGATTGAGAAGTTGCAGACCCTGGGCCTCTGCACCTCCCTCTGCAATTGGATCCTCGACTTCATAACCTGTAGACCACAATCCACACCTCAGGGGTGTGAGCTTAGCCCACTGCTCTACTCTTTGTATACATATGACTGTGTGGCTAGGCATAGCTCAAATACCATCTATAAATTTGCTGACAATACAACCATTGTTGGTGGAATCTCAGGTGGTGACGAGAGGGTGTACAGGAGTGAGATATGCCAACTTGTGGAGTGGTGCCATAGCAACAACCTGGCACTCAACATCAGTAAGCTGAAGGAGCTGATTGTGGACTTCAGGAAGGGTCAGACGAAGGAACACATACCAATCCTCCTAGAGGGATCAGAAGTGGAGAGAGTGAGCAGTTTCAAGGTCCTGGGTGTCAAGATCTCTGAGGATCTAACCTGGTCCCAACATATCGATACAGTTATAAAGAAGGCAAGACAGCGGCTATACTTTATTAGGAGTTTGAATCGATTTGGCATGTCAACAAATACACTCAAAAACTCCTATAGTTGTGCCGTGGAGAGCATTCTGACAGGCTGCATCACTGTCTGGTATGGAGGGGCTACTGCACAGGACCAAAAGAAGCTGCAGAGGGTTGTAAATCTAGCCAGCTCCATCTTGGGTACTAGCCTCCAAAGTACCCAGGAATCTTTAGGGAGTGGTGTCTCAGAAAGGCAGCATCCATTATTAAGGACCTCCAACACCCAGGGCATGCCCTTTTCTCACTGCTACCATCAGGTAGGAGGTACAGAAGCCTGAAGGCACACACTCAGCGATTCAGGAACAGCTTCTTCCCCTCTGCCATCTGATTCCTAAATGGACATTGAAGCTTTGGACACTACCTCACATTTTTAATATACTATATTTCTGTTTTTGCATATTTTTTAATCTATTCAATATACGTAATTGATGTACTTGTTTATTTATTATGATGTTTTATTTTATTATTTATTTCTCTCTCTGCTAGATTATGTATTGCCCTGAACTGTTGCTGCTAAGTTAACTAATTTCACGTCACATGCCGGTGATAATAAACCTGATTCTGGTTCTGTGTTTGAGAGAAATAAACTGCAGGGATAAAAGGAAATAAGGTGATGGGAATTAAACCAATGGATGGTTTCAGTGAGATCACCTCTCATTCTTCTGTATTCCAGTGAATACAGGCCCAGAGCCATTAAATGATCTTCATATGACAAGCCTATTAATCGTGGAATCATTTTCGTGAACCTGCTTTAAACCCTCTCTAGTTTCAGCACATCCTTTCTGAGATACAGTGTCTATAAAAAGTATTCACCCCCCCCCCCAGAAGTTTTCATGTTTCATTTACAACATGGACTCACAGTGGATTTAATTTGGCTTTTTGAGACTGATCAAACGAGAAAGACTCTTTTGTGTCAAAGTGAAAACAGATCTCTAAGTTAATTACAAGTATAATACATAAAATAATTGATTGCATAAATATTCACCCCCTTTAATATGACACACCAGATCATCACTGGTGTAGCCAATTGGTTTTAGATGTCACATAATTAGTTAAATGGAGATCACCTGTGTGCAGTGAAGGTGTTTCAGTTGACTGTAGTAAAATACACCTGTATGTGGGAGGTCCAACCACTGGTGAGTCAGTATCCCAGCAAAAACTGCCCCATGAAGACAAAAGAACACTCCAAGAAACTCCGCAAAAAGGTTATTGGAAAGCACAAATCAGAAGATGGATACAAGAACATTTGCAAGTCACTGAATATCTCTTGGAGTACAGTTAAGTCAATCATCAAGAAATGGAAAGAATATGGCACAGCTGTAATTCTGTCTAAAGCAGTCCATCTTCAAAAACTGAGTGAGCATGCAATAAGGGGACTAGTGAGGGAGGCCAACAAGAGATAGATGACAACTCTGGAGGCGTTACAAGCTTCAGTGGCTGATATGGGAGAGATGCACATACAACTGGGTGCTTTACCAGTCGCAGCCTTATGAGATAGTGGCAAAGAGAAAGCCTGTGTTGGAAAAAAGCTCATATGAAATCTCCACCAGTTTGCCAGCAGGCATGTGGGAGACTGTGAAGTCATCTAGAAGAAGGTTCTTTGGTCTGATTAAACCAAATCTGAGGTTTTTGGAAATCAGACAAATGCTATGCACATCATCAAAAACACCATCACTATCGTGAAGCATGGTGGTGGCTGGGGATGCTTCACTGCAGCAAGCCCTGGAAAGGCTTGTGAAGGTAGAGGGAAAAATTAATGCAGAAAAATAGTGGTAAATCCTGTAGGAAAACCCGACGTGGTCTGCATGAGAACTGTGACCTGAGAGATTTTTTTTCCAGCAAGAGATTAACCCCAAGTATAAAGCCAAGGGAATGGCTTAAAAACAACAAAGTTAATGTCCTGGAGTGGCCAAGTCAGAGTCCAGACCTCAATCCAATTGAGAATTTGTGGCTGGACTCGAAAGGGGCTATTCACTTACAATTCCCATGCACTTTGACAGAGCTTGAGAAGTTTTGCAAAGAATGGGGAAAAATTGCAGTGCCCAGATGTGCAAAGCTGATAGAGACCTATCCACACAGATTCGAGGCTGTAATTGCTGCCAAAGGTGTATCTACTAAATATTGACGAAGGGGCTGAATACTTACGCAATCAATTATTTTGTGTTTTGTATTTGTAATTGATTTAGATCACTTTGTAAAAATCTGTTTTCACTTTGACACAAAAGGGTCTTTTTCTGTTCATCAGTGTCAAAAAAGCCCAATTAAATCCACTGTGATTCAATGTTGTAAAACAATAAAACATAAACACTTACAAGGGGCAGGCGAATGCTTTTTATAAGCACTGCACATGGCCCAAAACTGCTCACAATATCCCAAGTGAGGCCTCACCAGTACTTTATAAAGTCTCAACATTACATCCTTGCTTTTATATTTTAGTCCTGTTGAAATGAATGCTAACATCACTTTTGCCTTCCTCAACACAGACTCAACCTGCAAACTAATTTTAGGAAATCCTGCACAAGGACTCCCAAATCACTTTGTGCTTCAGATTTTTGTATTTTCTCTCCATTTAAAAAATAGTCTACACTTTTATTTCTTCTACCAAAGTGCATGACCATACACTTACTGACACTGTATTCCATCTGCAACTTCTTTGCCCATTCTCCTAATCTGTCTAAGTCCTTCTGTAGCTTCTCTATTTCCTCAGAAATACTGCCCCTCCACCTACTTTTGTATTTTCTGTAAACTTTTAGCAAAGCTATCAATTCCATCATCCAAGTCATTGACATATAATGTAAAAAGAATTAGTCCCAACACAGAATCCTGTGGAACACCACTGGTCAGGCGTGTGATGTCGGGCAGTGAAGCGCCGAAGATTTAAAAGGTCAGAATTCCTGATTCAGGTTTAATTTGGAGAAGGAAGTCTGAGAATCGGAGCGGGAGTATGGCGGGAGCCATTTTGATTTTTTCTTATCATTGGAGTTAAGAAAGGACTGCGCAGGCGTGTGACGTCGGGCAGTGAAGCAGGAAGATTTAAAAAGAACACAGCCTTATACAGTGGGCAGTATCATTTTGTGGGCAGCAGAGTGAGCCGGGAACAGAGTGAAGGCTTAAGGGCTTTGGCTCACCAGGCTTAGGCAGAAATGGACGAGGCAGAGTAGATTTGATTTTCAATTTTTCCTGTTATTTGACGAAAGGGGGAAGTATGAGTGTGAGGGCAGCTTGCTGTTCTCAGTGTCGGATGTGGGAGGTCCTGGAGTCTCCTAGCCTCCTGGACGTCCACATCTGCACCATGTGCGCCGAGCTGCAGCTCCCAAGGAACCGCGTTAGGGAACTGGAGCTGCAGCTCAATGATGTTCGTGTGGTCAGGGAGAGTGAGGAGTTGATAGAGAGGAGATACAGGCAAGTGGTCACACCGGGGCCACGGGAGGCAGACAAGTGGGTCACGGTTAGGAGGGGGAAGGGGAAGAGTCAGGTACTAGAGAGTACCCCAGTGGCTGTGCCCCTTGACAATAAGTACTCCTGTTTGAGTACTGTTGAGGGGGACAGTCTACCTGGGGGAAGCAACAGTGGCCATGCCTCCTGCACAGAGTCCAGCCCTGTAGCTCAGAAGGGTAGGGAAAGGAAGAGGAGGGCAGTAGTAATAGGGGACCCGATAGTTAGGGGGTCAGATAGGTGATTCTGTGGATGCAGTCAGGAGACCCGGATGGTAGTTTGCCTCCCTGATGCCAGGGTTCAAGATGTTTCTGATCGCATCCAAGATATCCTGAAGTGGGAGGGTGAGGAGTCAGAGGTCGTGGTAAATGACATAGGTAGGAAAAGGGAAGAGGTCCTGAAAGGAGAATACTGTATAGGGAGTTGAGAAGAAGGACCGCAAAGGTAATAATCTCGGGATTACTGCCTGTGCCACACGACAGTGAGAGTAGGAATGGAATGGGGTGGAGGATAATTGCGTGGCTAAAGGATTCGAGCAGGGGGCAGGGATTCAAGTTTCTGAATCATTGGGACCTCTTTTGAGGCAGGTGTGACCTGCACAAAAAGGATGGGTTGCACTTGAATCCTAGGGGGACTAATATCCTGGCGGGGAGATTTGTGAAGTCTACTGGGGAGACTTTAAACTAGAATGGTTGGGGGGTTGGAATCAAATTGAAGAGACTAGGAAAGAGGAGGTTAGTTCATAAATAGAGAAAGCTAGTAGACAGTGTTTGAGGGAGGATAGGCAGGTGACAGAGAAGGGGAGTGCTCAGACCGAAGATGTAGGGGAGAAGGAAGAAAAAGATAATAAATTTGTTTGCACCATTAGGGATAAACAGAGAGTAAAAGGTGGAGAGTTTCTTAAATGCATCTATTTTAATGGTAGGAGCATTGTAAGAAAGGTGGATGAGCTTAGAACGTGGATTGATACCTGGAAATATGATGTTGTAACTATTAGTGAAACATGGTTGCAGGAGGGGTGTGATTGGCAAATAAATATTCCTGGATTTTGTTGCTTCAGGTGTGATAGAAACAGAGGGACAAGAGGGGGAGTTGTTGCATTGCTTGTCAGAGAAAATATTACAGCGGTGCTTTGGCAGGATAGATTAGAGGGCTCAACTAGGGAGGCTATTTGGGTGGAATTGAGGAATGGGAAAGGTGTAGTAACACTTATAGGGGTGTATTATAGACCACCTAATGGGGAGTGAGAATTGGAGGAGCAAATTTGTAAGAAGGTAGCAGATATTTGTAGTAAGCATAAGGTTGTGATTGTGGGAGATTTTAATTTTCCACACATAGACTGAGAAGCCCATTCTGTAAAATGGCTGGATGGTTTGGAGTTCATAAAATGTGTGCAGGATGGTTTTTTGCAGCAATACAGAGAGGTACCAATGAGAGAAGAGGCAGTGTTGGATCTCCTGTGAGGGAATGAGATAGGTCAAGTGACAGAGGTATGTGTTGGGGAGCACTTTGGGTCCAGTGATCACAATGCCATTAGTTTCAATATAATTATGGAGAAGGATAGGACTGGACCCAGGGTTAAGATTTTTGATTGGAGAAAGGCTAACTTTGAGGAGATGCGAAAGGATTTAGAAGGAGTGGATTGGGACAATTTGTTTTATGGGAATGATGTAATAGAGAAATAGAGGTCATTTAAAGGTGAAATTTTGAGGGTACAGAATCTTTATGTTCCTGTTAGGTTGAAAGGAAAGTTTAAAAGTTTGAGAGAGCCATGGTTTTCAAGGGATATTGGAAACTTGGTTCGGAAAAAGGGAGAGATCTACAATAAATATAGGCAGCATGGAGTAAATGAGGTACTCAAGGAATATAAAGAATGTAAAAAGAATCTTAAGAGATTGGAAAAGCTAAAAGAAGATGTGAGGTTGCTTTGGCAAGTAAGGTGAAAATAAATCCAAAGGGTTTCTACAGTTATATTAATAACAAAAGGATAGTGAGGGATAAAATTGGTCCCTTAGAGAATCAGAGTGGACAGCTATATGCGGAATCAAAAGAGATGGGGGAGATTTTGAACAATTTTCTTTCTTCGGTATTCTTCACTAAAGAGAAGGATATTGAATTGTGTAAGGTAAGGGAAACAAGTAGGGTAGTTATGGAAACTATGATGATTAAAGTAGAGGAAGTAGTGGTGCTTTTAAAGAATATAAAAGTGGATAAGTCTCCAGGTCCGGACAGGATATTCCCTAGGACCTTGAGGGAAGTTAATGTAGAACTAGCAGGGGCTCTGACAGAAATATTTCAAATGTCATCAGAAACGGGGATGGTGCCGGAAGATTGGCTATTGCTCATGTTGTTCCATTGTTTAAGAAGGGTTCTAAGAGTAAACCTAGCAATTATCGGCCTGTAAGTTTGACGTCAGTGGTGGGTAAATTAGTGGAAAGTATTCTTAGAGATGGTATATATAATTATCTGGATAGACAGGGTCTGATTAGGAACAGTCAACATGGATTTATGCATGGAAAGTCATGTTTGACAAATCTTATTGAATTTTTTGAAGAGGTTACTAAGAAAGTTGACGAGGCTAAAGTGGTGGGTGTTGTCTATGTGGACTTCAGTAAGCCCTTTGACAAGGTTCCACACGGAAGGTTAGTTAGGAAGGTTCAATTGTTAGGTATTAATATTGAAGTAGTAAAATGGATTCAACAGTGGCTGGATGGAAGGTGCCAGAGAGTAATGGTGGATAACTGTTTGTCAGGTCGGAGGCCGGTGACTAGTGGTGTACCTCAGGGATCTGTACTGGGTCCAATGTTGTTTGTCATATACATTAATGATCTGGATGATGGGGTGGTAAATTGGATTAGTAAGTATGCAGATGTTACTAAGATAGGTGGCGTTGTGGATAATGAAGTAGGTTTTCAAAGCTTGCAGAGAGATTTGGACCAGTTAGAAGAGTGGGCTGAAAGATGGCAGATGGAGTTTAATGCTGATAAGTGTGAGGTGCTACATTTTGGTAGGACTAATCAAAATAGGACATACATGGTAAATGGTAGGGCATTGAGGAATGCAGTAGAACAGAGGGGTCTAGGAATAATGGTGCATAGTTCCCTGAAGGTGGACTCTCATGTGGATAGGGTGGTGAAGAAAGCTTTTGGTATGCTGTCCTTTATAAATCAGAGCATTGAGTATGGGAGTTGGGATGTAATGTTAAAATTGTACAAGGAATTGGTGAGGCCAAATTTGGAGTATTGTGTACAGTTCTGGTCATCGAATTATAGGAAAGATGTCAACAAAATTGAGAGAGTACTGAGGAAATTTACTGGAATGTTACCTGGGTTTCAGCACCTAAGTTACAGAGAAAGGTTGAACAAGTTGGGTCTTTATTCTTTGGAGCGTAGAAGGTTGAGGGGGGACTTGATAGAGGTATTTAAGATTATGAGGGGGATAGATAGAGTTGACGTAGATTGGCTTTTTCCATTGAGAGTAGGGGGGATTCAAACAAGAGGACACGAGTTGAGAATTAAGGGGCAAAAGTTTAGGGGTAACATGAGGGGGAACTTCTTTACTCAGAGAGTGGTAGCTGTGTGGAACGAGCTTCCAGTAGAAGTGGTAGAGGCAGGTTTGATTTTGTCATTTAAAAAAAATTGGATAGGTAAATGGACAGGAAAGGAATGGAGGGTTATGGGCTGAGTGCAGGTAGATGGGACTAGGTGAGAATAAGCGTTCGGCACGGACTAGAAGGGCCGAGATGTCCTGTTTCCATGCTGTAATTGATATATGGTTATATGGTCACTGGCAGCCAACCAGAAAAGTCTCCCTTTATTTCCACTGTTTGCTTCCTGCCAATCAGCCATTCCTTTATCTTTCCTGTAATACCATGGGCTAATAGCTTGTTAAGCAGCCTCATGTGTGGCACTTTGTCAAAAGCCTTCTGAAAATCCAAGTATACAACATCAGCTGATGCTCCTTTGTCTATCCTATCTGTTATTTCTTCAAAGAATTCCAACAAATTTGTCAGGCAAGATTTTCCCTTGAGGAAACCATACTGACTACATCCTATTTTATCATGTGCCTGACATCCTTAACAATCAACTCCAACATCTTCCCAACCACTGAGGTCAGACTAACTGGTTTATAGTTTCATTTCTTCTGCCTGTCTCTCTTCTCAGAGTGACATTGCAATTTTCCATTCATCTGGAACCATTCCAGAATCTAGTTATTCTTGAAGGATCATTACTAATGCCTCCATAATCACCTCAGCCACCTCTTTCGGAACCTTGGAGTGTAGACCATCTGGTCCAGGTGACTTACCGACCTTCAGATCTTTCAGTTTCCCAGGAACCTTCTCACTATTAATGGTAACTTCACACACTTCATGACCCCTGACAACTGCAACTTCCACCATACTGCTAGTGTATTCCACAGTGAAAACAGATGCAAAATACTTATTCAGTTCATCCGCATTTCTTTGTCCCCCATTACTACCTCTCCAGCATTGTTTTTGAACAGTCTAATATCCACTCTCACCTATCTTTTACACTTTACATATCTGAAGAAACTTTTGATACGTTTTTTAATATTACAGGCTAGCTTACTTTCATATTCCATCTTCACCTTCCTAATAACTTTTTCAGCTGCCTTCTGTTAAGCTTCCCAATCCTCTTAACTTCCCACTAATCTTTGCTCTATTATATGCCTTCTCTCTGGCTTTTGTGTTGGCTTTGACTACCCTTGTCAGCCATGGTTTCATCATCTTGCCTTTAGAATACTTCTTCTTTGGGACGTATCTATCTGGTCCCTTCCGAGTTGTAACCCATCCCTTTTGTATAGGTCATACCTTCCTCAGAAGAGATCCCAATGATCCGAAACTCTGAACCCCTGGTCCCTGCACCATGCATTCACCTGCCAAATCATCCTATTCTTACCCTCACTGGCACATGTCACAGGCCAGATATTACCACCCTGGTGGCCCTGTTTCTCAGTTTTCTACATAGCTGCCTAAAATCTCTCCTCAGGACCTCCTCACCTTGTCTACCTATGGCATTGGTGCCAATATGCACCAAGACCTCTGGCTGCTCACCCTCACCCTTGAGAATGCCATGGATCTGATCTGAGACATCCCTGATGCTAGCACCAGGGAGGCAACATACCATCTGGGTGTCTCTATGTGCTCACAGAACCTTGTCTCTGGTGCTCTGACTACAGCATCTCCTTTCAACACTGCAGTTCTCTTCGCCTCTCTGCTCCTCTGAGCCACAGGACCAGACTCAGTGCTAGAGACCCAGTCACTGTGACACCCCCACCCCCCGGTAGGCCATCCCCTTGAATAACATCTAAAGTTATATGCTTATTACTGAGGGGAACAGCCACAGGTGTGCACTGTACTGGCTGTGCATTCCCCCTCCTTCTCCTGACAGTCACCTGTCTCCTGCAACCTAGGGGTGACTACCTTCGTGTAGCTCCTGTCTTATCACATCCTCCTTCTCTTGTATGAGTTGAAGGTCATCGTGCTGTAGTTTCATTTCTTTAATACGTTCTGACAGGATCAGTAGCTCAGTACACCTGGTGCAGATGTATTTATCGGGGAGACTGGTGGTCTCCCAGACTTCCCACGTCCCACATGCAGAACAAAACACTGCTCCTGGAGCCATTCTCACTATACTATGCACTAATAGATGTGGAATGAACAGAGAGAGTAACTTACAAGACAGTGTACCTCGCCCAAACCTGATCTCGCCTAAACTGATGAGCCAAAGCCACTCTAAAGACTGGCACACTCCAAACGAATGGCCACTCCGCTTGAACTTGAATTATTCTTATTGGCCCTTCCTAATGAATCTCACTTGCTGATTGGTTGCTCCTCAAATCAGAAAAACTGCCACGAAACTCTGCTTTTGAAATCTGGATTGCCGCCCTGATTAAAAAGTAGCTCTTTTCACGCACCCCTGACGTGGATTGTCCAACTAAGAGAAAACTAACTGAAAGGGTCTCGGTCTGAAACAGCGATTGTTCTTTTCCTTCCATCAATACTCCCTGACCTGCTGAGTCCTTCCAGAATTTTATGTGTGTTGCTCAAGTTTCCACCCAGCAAATTTCAAGAGACAGACTTAGCTGAATAATAGTTATACTGTACTAGAATGCTTTTAGTTGTTTTTGCGAGAGGAGGGGTTGGGGGTTTGGGGTTTATGGTGTTCTAGCTGTTGTTTTCTGGGTGGGCGATCTGTTAGTTTTTTGTGCGAGGGAGGGGGTTGGGATTTTGGGGTTTGATGTTCCAGCTGTTGTTTTCTGTGTGGGTGATCTGCTAGTTTTTGTGTGAAGGAGAGGTTGTGGGTTTGGGGTTTGATGCTTCAGCTGCTGTTTTCTTTGTGGACAATCTGTTAGTTTTTTGTGCAAGGAAGGGGTTTTGGGGTTTTGTTTCTTTTTCTTTTTCTTTTTAGTGTGGAGGTGGGTGGTTGATGTCTTTTTTTTCAACAACTCCCATGGTTTTTCTCTGTTTCATTGCTATCTGGAGAAGTTGGATATCAGAGTTATATTATACATGCATACAATAAAATGAACCTCTGAATCTCTGAATCTTCTGCATGGTTTTAGAGATGCATAATAGAGTTGAGAAGTTTATATAATGGACATTCAGGAGATTTGGATTTGGAAAGTATGGAAAAAGCAATATGTATTTTAACCCACTGAAAATGAATGGGGCCACAACCTGAAGACCAGCCATTTCCTGGAAAAAAATATGACACAAAAATAAAGCTCGACCTAAATACTCAAGGAAGAGAAAGAACTTATGTGACTAACCTTACAGGCTTTTAGAGTAAATAACGCCAGAAAGTGTTGTGGAATTTGTGCCACATCAATGGTTCCTTTACACAACACCAGTGGATATCAGGAGTAAGTTGTGGCCAGTAGCCAACTAAAGTACGAAGTAGAGCATAGTTAGCGTGGACCTGAATCATGAAGGAAGATATACAGGTCAGTTGTTCCCAACCACATGTGTTCACACTTTGTAAAGCCCATGTATCCTCAGTTCCATTACCCATAAACACTTGATTATGTCTTGGGCTGTTGAGGAGTTTTAGCTGTCCTGGTGATTGCCAGTGACTTTTGGTCACCCTTTGTCCAGAATAATGATCAAGCTGAGCATAGCTTATTTACTTTTAGCTCATTTTGTGAACTTTCTAACTGGTTGACCTCAATATTATTAAAGCCTCACAGCTCCCCTATGACCTTTGCCCCATCTATTCCCCACAGAGCCTAAGAAGGCACCTGCAGGTTGGAACCAGTGCTCTAAATGACAGTTGTTTCCCTGGTAAGTGTCAACAGCTCAGACTGGGAATGCAGAGGAGGCAGTCACAGGCAAGTCGGCAAGCTGTCGCTCTAGGTCTGCCAGTGACAAATGAATTTCAAATGGAAGAGCGCATCCAGGTGGAATGAGCAGACCATACGTGGACTGAACTCACAAGCAGGCAAGCTGAAAAAAAGATTCACTAAGATTAACTTGCACTTTCCAAACTATGTGCAACACCAGTAAAGGGAGCCAACAGGATTTTGAACCAGATTGTCAAATAGGTTGAATTTGCTCCGCTGAACAACGTGAGGACTCCCTCTCTGAACGAACTTCTAGAGTACTGCAGTGAGACCTGTCATCCTTGCATTAGAAGAAACTTCCACATCCAACAAAATAAGTATTTCCAAAAAGAAAAATGCTCACAGAAAGAGAGAACTTGCATTTAATTAAAGACTTCCAAGACATGCTTAATCATCTTTATGGTAATTTAAGAATTTTTACTGGAAATATGAAGCAACATGTACAGAATACTGGAGGAACTCGGCAGCTCAGGCAGCAACTTTGAAATTGAATAAATAGCCGACGTTTTGGGCCGAGACCCTTCTTCAGGACTGAAGTGGAAGGGGGAAGATGCCAGAATAAAAAGGTTGGGGGGGGGAAGGGGGAGGAGGACGATCAACATCTGTAAAGAACAGCTGATGACTGGCATTGAACCGCTGATTATTGCCATGGAAAGTCGGTATGATTGTTAAGATCAAATGGGCAAGCAGACCTTCAATATCCAAAGTAGTTTTGGGCACTAGCTAAATGTGAGAAGATAACATCAAGGTAAACTGCTCAGACTATGTTGAACGTGGAACAAAAGCAGGCTGTCCATGGTGGAAGGGAAGTATTTTCATTAGTACATGATGTCTCAAATGAGTGTAATCTTTCCACTCCCGCCAACTGAGCAGATGTGTCTTCTCTGAGATACAGGAAATCCACGCTGTCAGATAAATCCGGTTAAAACTAATGGTCAAATAATAATAATGGTCTTATTGTTACAATTAATAAGATGCAACAATACATAGAGGGTCAATCAGCAAGGGGTTACATTGACATATTTGAGTGGAATTCTATACTCACACAAAGTAGCTTGCCACTTGTCAGACCTTCACAATATGACACCTCTCAGATGAACTGAATTTAAATAGTACAATTGGGGTAGTGATTTAAACTAAATTAGTCTTTTAAGTCCCTAATATAAATGATGGGGAGTCCAGGGAGGGGTAGTGCCTCTGGTGAAGAGGCTCGCTGTGCCGAATCCAGGGCAGCTCACCCACTTCTGATCCCTGTCGGACACTCAGCCCTCACCTGTGGCTCCAAGTAGCAGCTTGTGTGCGACAGTGGCCACACCCCGGTACACCACTTCGACAGGTGGGCTAAACCAGGTGAGGGTAGTCAGCAGGCCTCACGCCCAGTGAGGTTGCCATGTCGACTAGCTTGCGAAGTCAGCTCCGTTGGACTGGGCAAGTGAGATCTCCAGTGAGATGCAACGGCCAGGAAGGTGGTTCTGCAACACTCCACAGAGTGCAAAGGGCATGACGAGGCACAGAGTGCAAAGGGCATGACGAGCCACAGGGTGCAAAGGGCATGACGCTCCACAGAGTGCAAAGGGCATGACGAGGCACAGAGTGCAAAGGGCATGACGAGCCACAGGGTGCAAAGGGCATGACGCTCCACAGAGTGCAAAGGGCATGACGAGGCACAGAGTGCAAAGGGCATGACGAGGCACAGGGTGCAAAGGGCATGACAAGCCACAGAGTGCAAAGGGCATGACGAGGCACAGAGTGCAAAGGGCATGACAAGCCACAGGGTGCAAAGGGCATGACGCTCCACAGAGTGCAAAGGGCATGACGAGGCACAGAGTGCAAAGGGCATGACGAGCCACAGAGTGCAAAAGGCATGACGAGCCACAGAAGTAGTCAAGATCATCCACTGCAACCAAGTAAGGCCCCAGTTGTGTCGTCTACTTATACCACTGGACCGGGCTTCTGAGGCTGAAAGAGTGTAACTGTCCTAGTCCAACGACTTCTCTACTTTAAAAACTCTTCCACAAAGACTTCCTGTCATTATCAGATACCACGGACAACCAGCATAAATGATGAGACTTGTAATCACATCATCAAAAGCATTTCCTTAATTCATCGTTCAAAGATAATGATTCTTTTATCTTATTTTGTCTGTGCCAACTGGGAAGAGCTTAGTGAAAGTTGGTAGAACTGACTTGTTATGCTGCACAGACTTAATCAGGAACACTGGACACATGAGGTAAAACGAAGCAAATTTTCCTTACTTTAATAAAGTACCATGAGGGGCCAGTGCAGTGATGCCCGAACCAATCTGAACCTATGCTTTGACAGCCTCAGGCTCGGGATACTGTATGCGGCTAGGCTTTAGCAAGGGAATCTCATCAACCAGACATGGAAATTTTCTCTTCCAGCAGCTATGGAAACAAATAATGACCTGTCTAATATGGGACTTCCTTTCCAATGTGATTGTCCTGAGAAATGAGCTCCAGGCGCTTCTAGCATGCATCAGGCGCTTTCTCCAAGTACTCAAGTACAGTCTGTGAGGACCATCTGACTGTGGCCTTGCATTTCATCCTTCAGGACAACCAGTGGTACCTCGGCATGTCGTGGATTTCAGAAACTTGGGAATGGTTCTCAAGCTGGGAGGTTAACAGCAAAGTTGATCCACTCCTGAAGAGTTTCTGTTCTGTACAACTCCTTGACTTTATAAAGAGATGTACACTGTTGAGTTTTGAGTCAGTGGGGAGAGAATAATACCAGTGGGAAAATACTCCAGGAATTTTTTCAGGCAGTTCAGGAAAATATAAATACATTTGCAAGAGAATAGTCAAGTTTTTGGTTGGTGGGAATAGGGACCTGAACCTAAATGGGGGTGTCAGACTTCTGAACTGGCATGGATAACTTCACTCACCACAAGTCTGAACTGATTCCGCAACCTACAGGCTCTCCCTCAAGGGTCCACAACTCATGTTCCCAGTATTATTTATTTACCTTCCTTTACACATCGGTTATTTGTCAGGCTTAGCTTTTCATAAATTCTGCTGTATTTCTTTTTTTTCCTGTAAATGTCCGCAAAAAAAAAGAATCTCAAGGTTAATATACAGTAGTATAAACGTACTTTGACTTTGACCTTGACCTTGACTTTGGACAGATCCACATTCTCCGTGCACTCTCCACGTCCCTTTGGAAGGAACAGCAACAAAAGTCTGATGTACTCCTGTCAAACTGTCCTGAAAGAAACAGAAAGACACAGCCATCTGGCCGCTTGCTGCATTAACTCCTTCCATTAATTTCAGCACCGACTTTTCCTGCCCTTTCTTCCTCGAGCTCTCCAAATTGAGCAAATCCCCTGTAATTAACTACCTTTTCTTTTGGAAGTTACCCTGCAGCTGTTTTGCCAGTTAATTAAAGTCCAAGAGCTATTGATTAACGACAATGAAAGAGACTGGGTTAGATTTTTTTAAGGAGGGATAGGAAGTTATTGAAAATCCTCAGAAAAATCAACACTGCTGCAAATAGATTATTAATGGGCTTCAGATTCGAATGCCATTCATGTCCCAGGCTGCACTAGCAACTGTTGCCTCTTCAATGGTATGGATACTTACTTTTAATTCCCTTTCCGACCATAGTGTAAAGCAGCACTTAGTCACTTAAGCTGTCCCTTCTGTCATTCATGTCATTGTTACACAGTTTAACTTTTATATTCCTTCATATAAATCTCTACTAATTTGTTAAAGCTTCAACAGTGAGCTCTCAGAAACCCTTACTGATCTATCATAGGAGATAAGAGCAGAATTAAGCCATTTCGCCCATTGAATCTGCTCTGCCATTTCACTGTGGCTGATTCATTTGGTTCCCTCGCCAAATGAATTGTGACCTCCCTCATCAATCACACAAATCCTCCACCCCATGGTCGTCCACTTACTTTGACAATATTTTACACTGTGTTGAAACCCATTATTTAGCAATGGGCGATTTTTAACTGACCTCTTACTCCTTCCTGAATAATTCTCAATCCACTAACCTCCCTCCTCCCCACCCCTTGTCCACTGCACTACACATCATGAATGGCAGTGTGATTTTGAAATTGCTTCAGGGGTTGTGTAGTGTACTGAACCAAAAAAATAAATTATTAAGAAATCAGAGCTGAAGCTGGTCAGTTGGCCCCTAACATCTGATCCCGGCATTCAATCAGATCATAAATGAATCAATCTTAGCCTCAGCTCCACCTTACTTGTTCCACTTAACACTGGACTCTTCTAGGGAGTCTTTTGTCTTGGCCCTGAATGGCTCAGTCTCCATATCTCTCCAGGGGAACCATTGCAAAAGTTCACCACCCTCCGAAAGATGAAGTTCCTCCTTGCCTCCATCTTAAGTGAGAAGCAGACTCAATGGTCTGAATGGCCTAATTCTACACCTATGGGCTTAACTGGACAACCCCTCATTCTAAAATCACTGGGGCAATACTCTCTCGATATCTGTGTACCTCAGAAATTTAGGCATTTCAATAAAAACATCTCTGATTCTCCCAAATTCTAACAAGTTTAGTCCCACTTTCCTAATAAGTCTGTCCTGTCACTTCAGTAATGAACTTCCTCCAACATAAAAATGTCTCTTCTTAAATAAGGAAAACAGTATGAACACAGACATGCTGTCACTGTCATTCATCACAGTTGTATCAAGACTTCTTTTATACTCTTTGCAACAAATTCCAACATCCCATCAGCATTCCTAATTGTTGTACCAGCTTGCTAACTATACTTTTCATCCACAAAGACACCCATGTCCCTTTTGGTAATCTCCTACCATTTAAACAACGTTCTGCTTAAATATTCCACCTTCTGGCAGGATCACCTCACATTCCCCATGCTCTTTTCCCCACTTAAATTAACCTATCTACGGCAAAATAAGAAAATGCTGAAAACACTCAGCAAGTCAGGCAGCATCCGTGCAGAGATGAACAGTTAACACTTCAAGATGAAGACCCATTATCAAACTTGATTTTCTTAATCCTTCTACATCTCTTTTCAGATCCTTTCTTCCTTTATCATAATTTATCTCTTCACAGCTTTTTATTTGAAAGATTTGGCTGCAATGCTATTGCGGATGTAGGTCGTAAATAGTTGAGGCTCCAGCACTGATCTTTGTGACTCACTACTAGTTACAGCTTGCCAACCTGAAAGTGCTCCATTTACTTTAACTTTCTGTTTTCTGTTAGCCAATCCTCTGTTCCTGGTGATAATTTTCTCCCATCTGTTATTCCTGCCTCATAATACTTTATGCAATATCTTGTCAATGCTTTTTGGAATTTTGAAAAGATATACCCGCATGCTAAAGACAAATTTAAATCCAGGTTTATTATTATATGCACAAGTACATGCATACACAGGTGCAATGAAAAACTTGGAGCAACATCAGATCCACAACATCATGAGAAAAACATAAAGTAAACATAAATTATACAGGAAAGAACACAATTAGTAATTGGACTTGCACAGGTAGTTTCAAAAAGGTTGGTTCAAGCGGATTGGTGAGAAGTAACTGTTCTTGAACCTGATGATGTGGGACTTCACTTCGTTCCTGTTCATTCGTTTAATGTACCATACAATGGTTTATAGCAGACAATGACTCATCTCCTGATCCATCGTATCCTTCCCACCATATACAAGGCACAAGTTACTCTCCATTTCACTGGATGAGTGAGCCCCAGATTACAACAGGACCTAGATCAACTGGGAAAGTGGGCCAAGGAAAGGCAGAGAAAATTTTATTCAAATGAATACGAGGTGTTGCTCTTTGGTGAGTTAAACTAGGGAAGAATTAACACAATAAATGGTCCAGCCCTGCAGAGTTTTGTAGAACAGAGAGACATAGAGTACAAGTATGTAGTTCTCTGAAAGTGGTGACATTAGGTAGATCGGGTGAATGAGGAATTTGTAATGCATTGGTTAGGGCATTGGTTTCAGGAGATAGAACGTTATTTAGCAACTGTGCAAGACCACACTTGGATTATTGTGTGTAGCTTTGGTTTCCCAGCTCTAGGAAGGATGGTACTAAACTGAAAAGGGTGCTATAGGAACTGGAGAATGGATAAGTTAACGGGGAGACTGCTACACAATGCTGGAAGAGTCATTACTTTACCCAGAATTACAGAGTTAACAATTATTTGCTCAATAAATTTCAAAGCTCATAAACGCAGTACATTTTGGTAAGAAGCATAAGTCTGTCACTTGGGAAGGTGCATGTATAGGGGCAAGAAGTTGGAGGCAGAGTTAAAATGGTGCTAAACGGCGACTTTTTTGCTTGCATCTTCGGAAACAGCTCTATTTCCATCTTTAAAATCTTTATTTTTCCCTTTCAGGGTTCTTTTGAAGATCCTGACCTGGAGTTACACACAGACTTGGATTCTTAGCGGGAATGGGACCCATTCTCGGGGTTTCAGGACTGGCCGTTGTTGTTCGGCACGCCAAGGGTTCGGCCTGAGAGTCTTTGGAAATCTAAGATCTCGGGGCTCTGGAGACGGGTGGATCAAGGGTTGGTGGCACGGCAGGAGGCTGGAAAATCTTTCGCTGTGGGCCTGAAGACCCGAGATCTTTCCGATCTTCAGGCACAGAGCTCGTAAAAAGTGACAAAATGGACTTTTTAACATAGTAAACCAGCGGATTGTTGTTATGTCTCCTACTCGCTGTGAAAATGGGGGACACCTCCCTCCCCCTTATTAGGGAGAGAGAGAACCTGTGGTTTGTCGAATGCCGGATGAAATGCAAAAGCCTTTGGGGTAACTACAAGTCTGTGTCTTTCTATTGCCTAGCTCACGCTTGTGCTCGGTAACGGGTGTGCTTTTGTTGTGCTGGGGGGAGGGGGGATTGTTACTCACTGCCCCTTACGTGGGGGAGGGGGGAGCTGGGGGGGGGACTTTGGGGTTCTTATGTTTAACTCATTCATTCTTTGGGGCACTTCACTGTTTCTGTGGATGGGTGCGAAGAAAAAGCATTTCAGGATGTATATTGTATACATTTCCCTGACATTAAGTTGGACCTTTGAACCTTTGAATAGGAACAAAGGGATTCTACAGAATGTATATACTACACTATCACTTATACTGAATGTATACTGTATACCAACACTTCCGGAGAATGTATACAGTACACCATCACTTATTTAAGTCTGTTTTATTTAATTATTTTACTTAGAGATATGGTGTGGAACCAGCCCAATGGGCCACGCCGCCCAGCAGCCCTAGCCTAATCAGAGGACAATTTACAAAGACCAATTAACCTACTAGCTGATAGGTCTTTGGAATGTGGGAGGAAACCAGAGCACCCGGAGAAAACCCACACATTCACAGAGAAGTTGTACAAACTCCCTATAGGCAGCATCAGAATTGAACTCCCAGCTCCGACACGCCGAGCTGTAACAGCGTTGCGCTAACCACTACACTACTGTGGCGCCCTACGGTAGTATTTGCTGGTGACACCACTGTTGTTGGCTGAATAAACGGTGGTGATGAATTGGCGTATACAGTAGGAGGGAGGCTGAGAATCTGATTGAGTGATGCCACAACAACAACAACCTCTCACTCAATGTCAGCAAAACCAAAGAGCTGATTATCAACTACAAGGGGAAGAAGCCAGGGGTCCATTAGCCAGTCTTCATTAGAGGAACTGAGGTGGAGAGGGTCAATAACTTTAAATTCTTCAGCATTAAGGGTCGACGTTTCTCACTCCGAAAAGTGTCAGAGGATCTGTCCTGGGACCAGCACGTAACTGTCATTACAAAGAAAGCACAGCAGCGCCTATACTTTATTAGAAGTTTGTGTAGATTCAATACGTCACCTCGATCCTGACAGCCCTGTCTTTTCAGCCTGTCTGGGCTGGCGTTTAAATTGACTAAACAATGGAACAGGTAAAGGCTCCAGCACCCTGGAAAGAGGAGTGAACATCATGTAGAGCAATTGCCTCTGATCTGGGCCGACATTTACGTACCTCACACTAGGACTTGGCTACTGCGAAGGGCTCAGGACCTAGACCACTCGCTCAAGGCCCAGATTTTGCTGCCCAGCCCAAAGCCGCTCTCAAGCTCTTCAACTCAGCTCAGCGTCCAGAGCCATGCTCTCGTGCCCAGGTCAGTTGTACAGACATCGAATCTTCTCTGCCACGACTTCTCCCAGTGCCCAGAGTGATCCAACCTTGGGCATCGGAACTTCTCTGCCCAGGCTCCGATTTCTCCTCTCGCACCCAGGGCCAGTTGTACAGGCATCGAATCTCCTCTGCCCCAAATTCTCCTCTCCAAATGGCTCATTCCATCTGGATCGATTCTGCAACACACCATCTTGTGCTCATGCCACATACGCACTGTTTGCGATGATAATTTAACACAATTTACCTCATAAAAGTTGTTTTTAGTGACGTTACGGTGGTAGCAGAGAGAAGAGACAATGGTCTCAATGGTTGGACAATCGATGTCAGGGTATGTGTAAAAAGAGCTGGCTTTCAATCAGGAAGGCAATCAAAATTTTGAAGACAGAGCCTCACAGCAGTTCCTCTAAGTTGCGGAGCGACCACTCAGTAGGAGGCCGTGCATAAAAAGGGCTACCTTTCAGTCAGGTCTGCATTCATGAGCAGAGCTTCAGGGCAGTTTTCTCTGAGTTGGACAGTTGACGTCAGGGAGTGCATAAAAAGAGCTATAGCAGAGCAGCCATTCTTTTGGAGTGTACCAGGGAGTGGCTTTGGCTCATCAGACTTAAACAGGATCAGGCTTGAGTGAGGTTAAGTTCCTCCCTTTCTGTTCTTATTTGTCCATTCCTCAGCTGTTTAGGCATAGTAGTTTAGTGCGAATGGCTCCAGGGCAGTGTTTTGTACTCTGTGTGGGATGTGTGAAGTCTGGGAGACCTCCACTCTCCCAGATAAACACATCTGCACCAGGTGCACTGAGCTGCAGCTCCTGAGAGAATGTATTACGGAACTGGAGCTGCAAATCGATGACCTTTCACTCAGGTGGGAGAATAAGGAGGTGATAGACAGGGAGCTTTTAAAAACCATCAGAATGCAAGTAAAAAGTCAGTAAAAAGGTGAAGATAGAATATGAAAGTAAGCTAGCCAATAATACTGAAGAGGATACCAGAAGTTTCTTCAGATACATGAAGTGTAAAAGAGAGGTGAGAGTAGATATTAGACTTCCGCAGAGCAATGCTGGAGAGGTAGTAATGGGGGACGAGGAAATGGCAGATAAACTGAATAAGTATTTTGCATCAATCTTCACTGTGGAAGACACCAGCAGATTGGTGGAAGTTCCAGTTGTCAGGCATTGAGGTGTGTGAAGTTATAATTACTAGAGAGAAGATTCCTGGGAAACTGAAAGGTCTGAAAGTAGATAAGTCAGCTGCGCCAAATGGTGTATGCTTTTGAAATGAAATGAAAAGTTTGACAATTTTCTAAATGGAGAGAAAGTACTAAAACCTGTGGTGCAAAAGGACTTGGAAGTCCTTGTGCAGGATGCCCTGAAGGTTAATTTGCAGTTTGAGTCTGTGAAGGAAATGCAATGTTAGCATTCATTTCAAGGGGACCAGAATATCTGCAGAAGGCTAGATCTGTGGCATTCAAGTCTGGTGACCCAGGCCTGTACCGGAAAACCAGCTATGATATGCAGAGGGCTATTTCAAGGGCGAAGAGACAATTTCGAATGAGGTTGGAGGTGGCATCGGATGTACAACAACTCTGGCAGGGTTTGCAAGACATTACTTCCTACAAAGCGAAACCCGATAGTATGAATGACAGCGATGCTTCACCACCAGGTGAACTCAGCGGCTTCTATGCATGCTTTGAAAGGGAGAACACAACTACAGCTGTGAAGATCACTATAATATCTGTCTCAGAGGCCAATATTAGGCTGTCTTTTAAGAGAATGAACCCTCACAAGGTGGAAGGTCCCAATGGAGTACTTGGTATGGCTCTGAAAACCTGTGCCAACCAACTGGCGTAAATATTTAAGTACATTTTCAACCTCTCACTGCTATGGGTGGAAGTTCCCACTTGCTTCAAAAAGGCAACAATTATACCAGTGCCTAAGAAGAATAATGTCTTAATAACTATTGCCTGGTAGCACTCACATCGACAGTGATGAAATGCTTTGAGAGGTTAGTCATGACTAGACTGAATTCCTGCCTCAGCAAGGACCTGGACCCACTGCAATTTGCCTAATGCCGCAATAGGTCAACAGCAGATGCAATCTCAATGGCTCTTCACACGGCTTTAGACCACCTGGACAACACGAACACCTACATCAGGATGCTGTTCATTGACTATAGCTCAGCATTTAATACCATCATTCCCACAATTCTGATTAAAAAGCTGCAGAACCTGGGCCTCTGTACCTCCCACTGCAGTTGGATCCTCGGCTCCCTAACCGGAAGACCACAATCTGTGTGGATTGGTGATAACGTATCCTCTTTGCTAATGATCAACACTGGCGCACCTCAGGGGTGTGTACTTAGCCCACTGCTCTACGCTCTCTATACCCATAACTGTATGTCATGGTCCGGTCCGTGAAGTCCACATTCCAGTTCACGGTCCGGTCCATCGATCCTTGTTCCCAGTTTTCCTGTTTTCTCCCTTATTCTGTTGGATGCCTTAATTGAGGCACCTGATTCTCATTTTGGTCTGGCAAATAAATACCTCTGCAAACCAGGGATTGTTTGCTAGACTGTTCCCTTCCCTTCTGTACCTCCGCCTGCAACCTCGTCAGTATCCCCATCAAGTTCAACCGCTGGATTGAGACTGGAGCCCTACCATGCCAAGAGAAGGAACTATCTATCGTTGAGTTTGGAACTGTCTCTTTGTGTCCTGTGTTTAGTGTCTGTGTTCTGTGTATGAGTCCCAGCCTTATGTCCTATGCTCCCCAAGGAGGGGTCCAGGCTCTGTGTTCTGTGTTCCTGTGCTCAAGTCCAAGGCTCTATGTTCCTGGGTTCCAAGACCAAGTCCAGGCGCCGTGTTCCAGCCCTGTCCAAGTCTGAGCTTTGTGTCCTTGCTTAGCCCAGGAGTACCTCACCCAGCCCTGTGCTGGAGATCCTTCGCCCAGCCCTGCACTGGAGATCCTTCGCCCAGCCCTGCACTGGAGATCCCTCGCCCTGGAGTTCCCAGGAGTCTCTCATCCTGTCCAAGCCATGTCCAAGAACCTCGTCCTGTCCGAGCCACAGCTTTGTGTTCTCATCCTGTGCAGGAGTTCCATGTCCTGTCCTGTAGCCACATCCTATCCTTGCCAAGATCCTAGCCCCGAGTCCTAGCCTAGACCTGAGTTCCGGATGCGAGTCAAGACCCAGGTTCCGGGTCCTTGTCCAGGCTCTGGTTCCAGAGTTCCATGTTCCTAGTCCAGGCTCCTTGTTCCTAGTTCCCTGTCCGGGTCCCGTGTTTCTAGTCCAAGTCCTAGCCCAGGCCCTGAATTCTAGCCTCATCCAGGGTCTGTGTCAATGTCCAACATCATTTCTTCCTGATTCCTCTTGCTTTCTTGCTAAACCTAGTCCTGTTCCTGGAACTGCAGTGTCTGTGTCTGGCATTTGGGTCTGCTCCCACTGCCTGCTTTATGACACTGTAAGGCTAGGCATAGTTCAAGTACCATCTATAAACTTGTTGACGATACAACCATTGTTGGTAGAATCTCAGATGGTGACGAGAGAGCGTACAGAAGTGAGATATGCCAACTAGTAGAATGTTGTCACAGCAACAACCTGGCACTCAACGTCAGTAAGAGCTGATTGTGGACTTCAGGAAGGGTAAGGCGAAGGAACACATACCAATCCTCATAGAGGGATCAGAAGTGGAGAGAGTGAGCAGCTTCAAGTTCCTGGGTGTCAAGATCTCTGAGGATCTAACCTGGTCCCAGCATATCGATGCAGTTATAAAGAAAGCAAGACAGCTTTCATTAGGAACTTGAAGAGGAGTGTGTCAACAAATACACTCAAAAACGTCTGTAGATGTACCGTGGAGAGCATTCTGACAGGCTGCATCACTGTTTGGTATGGGGGGGGGAGGGGCTACTGCACTGGGCCGAAAGAAGCTGCAGAGGGTTGTAAATTTAGTTGGCTCCATCTTGGATACTAGCCTACAAAATACCCAGGACATCTTCAAGGAGCAGTGTCTTAGAAAGGCAGCTTCCATTATTAAGGACTTCCAGCACCCATTGCATGTCCTTTTCTCACTGTTACCATCAGGTAGGAGGTACGGAAGTCTGAAGGCACACACTCAGCAGCTCAGAAACAGCTTCTTCCCCTCTACCATCCAATTTCTAAATGGACATTGAATCTTTGGGCACTACCTCTCTTTTTTAATATATATTATTTCTGTTTATTGCACAATTTTTAATCTATTCAATACACATATAGTGTTTTTTTATTATTATTTTGATTATTTTTCTTCTAGATTATGTATTGCATTGAACTGCTGCTGCTAAGTTAACAAATTTTACGACACATTGCCGATGATAATAGACCTGATTCTGATTCTGATAAAAGCAAGGATGTAATGTTGAGGCTTTATAAAGCACTGGTGAGGCCTCACTTGGAGTATTGTGAGCAGTTTTGGTCTCCTTATTTTAGAAAGGATGTGTGGAAACTGGAGAGGGTTCAAAGGAGGATCACGAAAATGATTCCAGCTTTGAACGGCTTGTCATATGAAGAGCTTTTGATGGCTCTGGGCCTGTATTCACTGGAATTCAGAAGAATTAGGAATGACCTAATTAAAAATGGTGAAAGGTCTTGATATAATGGACAAGGGGAGGATGTTTCCAATGGTGGGAGAGTCTCAGAGGACCCAGCCTCAGAATAGAGAGGCGTCGTTTTAGAACGGAGATGAGGAGGAATTTCTTCAGCCAGACGATGGTGAATCTGTGGAATTTTTTGCCATAGGCAGCTGTGGAGGCCAAGTCTTTGAGTATATTTAAGGCAGAGGTTGATAGTTTCTTGATTGGTCAGGGCGTGAAGGGATACAGGGAGAAGGCTGGAGCTTAGGGCTGAGAGGGAAAGTGGAGCAGACTCAATGGGCCAAATGGCCTAATCCTGCTCCTATATCTCATGGGGTATCCTGTTGATGGATGCTGCTTTCTTGCGGCAACACTCTTTGTAGATGTGCTCTATAGTGGGGAGTGTTTTTCCTGTGATGAACTGTGCTGTCTCTAGGCTCTACCACTTTCTTTAGGCTTTTCTGTTCTCTGGCACTGGTGTTTCTATACCTGTCAGGATACTTTCCACCGTGCATATATATAGAAGTTTGGCAAGGTATTAGATGACATGCCAAATCTGCGCAAACCTCAAGAAAGTAGACACGCTGCTGTGCCTTCTTTGAAATAGCACTTGTGTGCTGGTCCCAGGACAGATCTTCTGATATGATAACATGCAGGAATTTAAAGTTACTGACCCTGTCCACCTCCGATCCCCATGGACCACCGATTTCTTCCTCCTGTAGGTTTGAGTGGAGTGCTAATGCTGGTATTGACTGGCTGGGCCAAATGGGCTCTTTATGTGTCATACATTCTATGTAACGTAATCCATTGGCTCCAGGATGAATGATCGGGTCAGTAATAAGCTATACATATTGGACAACACTTAATGCTCATAGTGTGAGATTTTAAGGAGCTGGTGTATTCAATTCCAGCAGCTGCAGACACTTCAGAACAAACTACAGTAACTCCATTCATGAAAGCTCTGTTTAAAACACATTAAACTGTTTGTAAACCTTATTAGGCAGAATTTCTTTAAACAATATACTGTTACAGAAAGCAATGAGACAACATTGGCTGTTTTACATTTCAATCAGAAGCCCTTTTCTTCCAAATTTTCAGTTGGGACTCACCATTGTGAAACCATTATAACACTCTTTCAAAATTCATTGACTTTATTTTAATGAATAATTCATTTGTTTAGGAAATGTGTACACTTTACAAGATTGATTTTTGAGAGAGAAATGGAAGAGATATTTTTTGTGCAAAGAATCCCAGGATTGGAGCACCATGCCTATGTTTAGCAGCAAAGAATGCTTAAAACATCCTCTTAAGTAGCACAATGCTGTCTTAAAAAAAGATTTGCTTACAAAGTGTCCATGCTTTAAGGCAGCAAATGTCATATACCGTTCAATAGAAATCTAAACAAAGGGGGAGTAACTTGAAAGTTAGAAATGCATCTTCCCAGAGGTCGAGAGTCTATGATAATACCAAGTGATAAAGTAGCACACTGATTAACACAATAGAAAACCATAGAACCATAGAAACTACAGCACAGAAACAGGCCTTTTGGCCCTTCTTTGCTGTGCCGAACCATTTTCTGCCTAGTCCCACCGACCTGCACACGGACCATATCCCTCCATACACCTCCCATCCATGTAACTGTCCAATTTATTCTTAAATGTTAAAAAAGAACCCGCATTTACCACCTCATCTGGCAGCTCATTCCACACTCCCACCACTCTCTGTGTGAAGAAGCCCCCCCTAATGTTCCCTTTAAACTTTTCCCCCCTCACCCTTAACCCATGTCCTCTGGTTTTTTTCTCCCCTTGCCTCAGTGGAAAACGCCTGCTTGCATTCACTCTATCTATACCCATCATAATTTTATATACCTCTATCAAATCTCCCCTCATTCTTCTACGCTCCAGGGAATAAAGTCCTAACCTATTCAACCTTTCTCTGTAACTGAGTTTCTCAAGTCCTGGCAACATCTTTGTAAACCTTCTCTGCACTCTTTCAACCTTATTTATATCCTTCCTGTAATTTGGTGACCAAAACTGAACACAATACTCCAGATTCGGCCTCACCAATGCCTTATACAACCTCATCATAACATTCCAGCTCTTATACTCAATACTTTGATTAATAAAGGCCAATGTACCAAAAGCTCTCTTTACGACCTTATCTACTTGTGACGCCACTTTTAGGGAATTTTGTATCTGTATTCCCAGATCCCTCTGTTCCACTGCACTCCTCAGTGCCTTACCATTAACCCTGGATGTTCTACCTTGGTTTGTCCTTCCAACATGCAATACCTCACACTTGTCAGTATTAAACTCCATCTGCCATTTTTCAGCCCATTTTTCCAGCTGGTCCGAGTCTCTCTGCAGGCTCTGAAAACCTTCCTCACTGTCTACTACACCTCCAATCTTTGTATCATCAGCAAATTTGCTGATCCAATTTACCACATTATCATCCAGATCATTGATATAGATGACAAATAACAATGGACCCAGCACTGATCCCTGTGGCACACCACTAGTCACAGGCCTCCACTCGGAGAAGCAATTCTCTACTACCACTCTTTGGCATCTTCCATTGAGCCAAATTCTAATCCAATTTACCACCTCTCCATGTATACCTAGCGACTGAATTTTCCTAACTAACCTCCCATGCGGGACCTTATCAAAGGTTACTGAAATCCATGTAGACAATATCCACTGCCTTCCCTTCGTCCACTTTCCTGGTAACCTCCTCGAAAAACTCCAATAAATTGGTCAAACATGACCTACCACGCACAAAGCCATGTTGACTCTCCCTAATAAGTCCCTGTCTATCCAAATGCTTGTAGATTCTATCTCTTAGTACTCCCTCCAATAACTTACCTACTACCGACGTTAAACTCAGCGGCCTATAATTTCCCAGATTACGTTTCGATCCTTTTTTAAACAAGGGAACAACATGAACCACTCTCCAATCCTCCGGCACCTCACCCGTAGACAACAACATTTTAAATATTTATGCCAGGAGCCCCGTAATTTCAACACTAGTCTCCTTCAAGGTCCAAGGGAACACTCTGTCAGGTCCCGGGGATTTATCCACTTTAATTTTCCTCAAGACAGCAAGCACCTCCTCCTTTTCAATCTGTACAGTTTCCATGATCTCACTACTTGATTCCCTCAATTCCATAGACTTCATGCCAGTTTCCTTAGTAAATACAGATGCAAAAAACCTATTTAAGATCTCCCCCATTTCCTTTGGTTCCGCACATAGCTGACCACTCTGATCTTCAAGAGGACCAATTTTATCCCTTACAATCCTTTTGCTCTTAATATACCTGTAAAAGCTCTTTGGATTATCCTTCACTTTGACTGCCAAGGCAACCTCATGTCTTCTTTTAGCCCTCCTGATTACTTTCTTAAGTATTTTCTTGCACTTCTTATACTCCTCAAGCACCTGATTTACTCCCTGTTTCCTATACATTTCATACAACTCCCTCTTCTTCTTTATCAGAGTTGCAATATCCCTTGAGAACCAAGGTTCCTTACTCCTATTCCATTTGCCTTTAATCCTGACAGGAACATACAAACTCTGCACTCTCAAAATTTCCCCTTTCAAGGCTTCCCACCTACCAATCGCATCTTTGCCAGAGAACAACCTGTCCCAATCCACGCTTTTTAGATCCTTTCTCATTTCTTCAAATTTGGCCTTCTTCCAGTTCAGAACCTCAACCCTAGGGCAAAGATCTATCCTTGTCCATGATCAAATTGAAACTAATGGTGTTATGATCACTGGAACCAAAGTGCTCCCCCACACAGACTTCCGTCACTTGTCCTAACTCGTTTCCTAACAGGAGATACAATATTGCATCCCCTCAAGTTGGTCCCTCTATATATTGATTTAGAAAACTTTCCTGAACACATTTTACAAACTGTGAACCATCTAGACCCCTAACAGTATGGGAGTCCCAATCAATGTATGGAAAATTAAAATCCCCGACCACCACAACTTTATGTTTCCTGCAGTTGCCTGCTATCTCTCTGCAGATTTGCTCTTCCAATTCTCTTTGACTATTGGGTGGTCTGTAATACAATCCCACTAATGTGGCCATACCTTTCCTGTTTCTCAGCTCCACCCATAAGGACTCAGTAGACAAGCCCTCTAATCTGTCCTGCCTGAGCACTGCTGTAATATTTTCCCTAACAAGCAATGCTACTCCCTCACCTTTCATTCCACTGCCTCGATCACATCTGAAACATCGGAACCCTGGAATATTAAGCTGCCAGTCCTGCCCCTCCTGTAGCCAAGTTTCACTAATTGCACGTGTCAATCCACGCCCTCAACTCAACCGCCTTCCCCGCAATACTCCTAGCATTGAAATATATACACCTCAGAAGATTTTTACCACCACTCACAACCTTTCTATCAGCGGATTTGCTTGAACTTTTAACATCATTTATTTTCACCCCAGCCACACTGTCAGCTCTGGCACTCTGGTTCCCATCCCCCTGCAAATCTAGTTTAAAGCCTCCCCAACAGCAGTAACAAACCTCCCTGAAAGGATATTGGTCCCCCTGTAGTTCAAGTGTAACCTGTCTTTCTTGTACAGGTCCCACCTGCCCCAGAAGAGGTCCCAATGATCCTGAAATCTGAAACCCTGCCCCCTACACCAGCTCCTCAGCCACTTGTTCCTCCTCCAGAGCATCCTATTCCTACCCTCATTGGCACGTAGTACAGGTAGCAATCCTGAGATTACCACCCTCGAGGTCCTGCTTTTCAAATTCCTACCAAGCTCTCTATACTCACTCTCCAGGACCTCCTCACTCTTCCTTGCTATGTCATTGGTACCGATGTGCACCACAGAGGCTGCAGTTTCTAGAAATCTGAATGAACACACATAAAATGTTTTATGAACCGTCGACATTTTGGGCCAGGACTCTTCATCAAAGACTTACATTAATCTTCCATAAAAAGCATACAATTAATGGAATTTAAATGGCTGGAAGTTCAGCCCACTTCCTTCTCGATGGCAATGGTAGAGTTACAGTAGATTCAACTCTGGTGAGAGAACATAGAACATAGAACAGCACACCAGAATACAGGCCCCTTGGCTCATGATATTGTGCCGACCTTTAACCCACTCTAAGATCAATCTACCCTGTCCCTCCCACATAGCCCTCCATTTTTCTATCATCCATGTGCCTATCTAAGAGTTAAATGCCCCTAATGTATCTGCCTCTACCACCACCCCTGACAGGGCATTCCACAATTTCACTACTCTCTGTCAAAAAAAAACTTACCTCTTACTTCACCCCTGTACCCTCCTCCAATTCACCTTAAAATTATGCCCCCTCATATTAGTCATTGCCACACTGGGGAAAAATCTCTGGCTGTCCGCTCAACAGATGTCTCTTATCTTTTACACCTTAATCAAGTCACCTCTATATAAATATTAACAATTTATTAGATTGAAATTAGATGCAAAAATATAAATGGGTGGGAGGGTGATGGTGATTAACTCAGAATATAATCATTAGGAAAGATGAGGCAACAATACTCACAATGTGGTTCTCCCTACAAGTGCAGACCCCTCTGTTCAGCCACAGGGGTGACCCTGGACTTCCAGTCACTTGTCAAATTAACCAACTCCCCCTCTAACCACTGTGTCTTCGAGATTCCTACGCTGTTCAAACTACTTAAATGTAAGCAACACACATCAAAGTTGCTGGTGAACGCAGCAGGCCAGGCAGCATCTCTAGGAAGAGGTACAGTCGACGTTTCAGGCCGAGACCCTTTGTCAGGACTAACTGAAGGAAGAGCTAGTAAGAGATTTGAAAGTGGGAGGGGGAGGGGGAGATCCAAAATGATAGGAGAAGACAGGAGGGGGAGGGATAGAGCCAAGAGCTGGACAGGTGATTGGCAAAAGGGATATGAGAGGATCATGGGACAGGAGGCCCAGGGAGAAGGAAAACGGGAAGCGGGGAGAAAACCCAGAGGATGGGCAAGGGGTATAGTCAGAGGGACAGAGGGAGAAAAAGGAGAGTGAGAGAAAGAATGTGTGTATATAAATAAATAACAGATGGGGTACGAGGGGGAGATGGGGCATTAGCAGAAGTTTGAGAAGTCAATGTTCATGCCATCAGGTTGGAGGCTACCCAGACGGTACATAAGGTGTTGTTCCTCCAACCTGAGTGTGGCTTCATCTTTACAGTAGAGGAGGCCGTGGATAGACATGTCAGAATGGGAATGGGATGTGGAATTAAAATGTGTGGCCACTGAGAGATCCTGCTTTCTCTGGCGGACAGAGCGTAGGTGTTCAGCAAAGCGGTCTCCCAGTCTGCGTCGGGTCTCGCCAATATATAGAAGGCCACATCGGGAGCACCGGACGCAGTATATCACCCCAGCCAACTCACAGGTGAAGTGTCACCTCACCTGGAAGGACTGTCTGGAGCCCTGAATGGTGGTAAGGGAGGAAGTGTAAGGGCATGTGTAGTACTTGTTCCGCTTACAAGGATAAGTGCCAGGAGAGAGATCAGTGGGGAGGGATGGGGGGGACAAATGGACAAGGGAGTCGCGTAGGGAGCGATCCCTGCGGAAAGCAGAGGGGAGGGGAAGATGTGCTTAGTGGTGGGATCCCGCTGGAGGTGGCGGAAGTTACGGAGAATAATATGTTGGACCCGGAGGCTGGTGGGGTGGTAGGTGAGGACCAGGGGAACCCTATTCCTAGTTGGGTGGCGGGAGGATGGAGTGAGAGCAGATGTGCGTGAAATGGGGGAGATGCGTTTGAGAGCAGAGTTGATGGTGGAGAATAAACATGGAAAAAACAACACCTCTTCTTTGAGTGAGGCACGTCGCACACAACAAGATTTAACAACAAATTCAGCAATTTTGAATAATCAACCAATCCGATTTGTGCTGGGTCCGACCATTCTAATCTAAGTTTATCAACCTGCAGCATTAGTTCAGTCCTTCTCTCTCTGCATAGCTGCCTAACCTGCTGGGTATTTCTGCTTTCCAGCAACTGGAGTGATTTTTATTGATCTATTTTCATTCATCTCCTTTCATACTCATTCCCGTCTATCCTTATCTCCTGCTGAGAGATCGACATCAGTTAACAAACCTTGGGCACTTCCTCTCAGCCATACCAACACCTGATTGATCTTTTATTTTCACTTGGTCTCTGCCCTATCACAGGCATTTCTTTCATCCTCTTGCCTTTACCCCTTCTCTGTATCTTCAATCACGCTTGTTTTCTAACTCTTCCTGACTCTGATGAAAGGTCAGTAACCCAAACCATTAACACCATCTCTTTCCCTGCAGATGCTGGGTATTTCTGGCGCTGTCTGTTTTATTTCAGATTTTCAGCAG
Organism: Mobula hypostoma; assembly: GCF_963921235.1. Lineage (NCBI taxonomy): Eukaryota > Metazoa > Chordata > Chondrichthyes > Myliobatiformes > Myliobatidae > Mobula > Mobula hypostoma. The sequence continues at coordinate 133,518,997 of NC_086102.1, read as the reverse complement.
ATTTGGGAAAGGTAGTGGTGGACAGGAGACACTAACATCATAATGTCATAGATGCACGGAGCACGAAACAGAATCTTCAGCCCACTTCAGTCCTGATTGTCAACCACCCATTTGCACTAATCCCATTTTATTCTCCCCACAATCCCAACAACTGCCCAGTTTTTACCACCACCTACATGAAAGCCAATTTCCAGTGGCCAAGTGGTACAGGAGTGATTTCAAACCATGCTGAAATATTTTCATGCAGTGTTAGGTGCAATGCAATCTCTTTCATTATATGGGGCAATGAAGGATATACAAGTACTGAGCAGCAAAGGACAACTCCATCTCAAAGGAGAGGCAGTGGTTTTCTCATCCTTGGAACCCTATGTATGTACGTATGTCTAAGAAACTGTAGACTTAATTTATCCTCAGAATAAGGAAGGTGGGATTCTGTCCAATCTGTGCTCATCCCGAGAAGGTGGTAAATGATTGGTCGTAGAGTAGGTTAAAAGGTCGGCACATCATGGGCTTTGCCATGGTCATAATAGTGTGGGGAAGGAAAACTAGGAATTTGCCCCAATGATGATGAAAGAGCAGCAGCAACATTTGTCCAAGTCCCACATGTATAGACACATGGACACAGTGTGATTGAAGTATGGATGCCCTCACCACTCCATGTAAAACAAGGATAATCCGGTATCCGGCTGCTAGAAATTCCTGCTGTTTCAGTGACTTTAGTCCTGAATGTGGGCCTAAGTCCGCTCTTTGACCATGACGTGTCACTGGAGTTGCAGTTGGGATCCAGAATGAAAGGGCCAGAAACAAACGTGGGCTTACAGCTGGAACCAGGGTCTGAGTGCTTGTATCTTTCCTGCTCATTCTAAATTCAGCAGGAGTACTGGGGAATTTATGTAACCTGAAGGAAAAGTAAAATGAAAGTGTGTTTGGGTATAATTCCTAAATATGTGTTTGTAATTCCTAATAAAGCATATTCCTAATACATATGAATGTATATGGTGATCCTTGAAATAAGAGTGGAGTCTGGAAAATCTGATGGATTATTGGAGATTTATCGGGTAGTGGTTATTGGACTGTGAAACTTCATTACTTTTGCTTTAGTAGTCAGTCATAGATCTTTCATTCCTGTGATTTACGCTCAGAGATATTGGCTTAAGTACAGTGTTGTTTAGTTGGTGGTAAGTATCTCACCTCTGATTCTTATTCTTGTGGATTCACTCAGCTAGTCCAGGACTGAGCCCAGCAATCCAAACTGATACCAATTCAGTACTGAGGGAGTGGGCTTCACTGTCAAATGATATTTTGTACTGAGGGCCTGTGTTTTTTCCCTGTAAGATCCAAGGTACTGCCAGTCTAGAATTCTGACTGTATCTCTATGTTCAAATTGGGGATCTCAGCATCTAGTCAAATCAAAGAATATACCAGTAAGAAGAAAGAAACAGCCAGACTATCAAGAATAAGAGGTACTGGGATAAAGAAGTATGGGTGTGCAAGAACAAAACTGAGTCTGTACATTATTTCTGCAATTCGATAACTAATAAACTACTGTAGTTAATCTCATAGTTTAATATTTGACATATTAAAGTATATGATCTTAACAGCCACTTGCCACAAAGTAAAACACATTTACAATCTTCAAAGTTTTAACAAGTAAACCAATGTTTTTAAAAAGTAGGGAGATGTTATTATGTGCAATTAATTAATAGATGCTTAGAGTTTCGCTTAAAAAAAGCAAATGGACAAATAATTTCGTTTTGGCATTCGTCAAAGACATCCTGTGGCTTAGCATTTTGTTTATAGGTTGATCACATGGTTAGGATCTGGATCAACTGATTTCTGTTAGAGGTTGGAACTTTATTTTGTGTTTGGAAGACCGTAGAAATTGAATGAGATTTAGCGGGACGAGTGTAGGTGTGTTCACATGGTGGAGTTCCCATGCATGTGTTGCCTCTAGTCATTCTTGACCACAGATTTGTGAGGAGCTATCAAAGTCTTGACAAATTACTGAAATTTATGTTGCAACTATATACACAATAGCAGATTGGTGTCGTAGTGGCATCAGCGCCAGACTTTAAAGTGAAAACTCCCGAGTTCAAATCCAGCCGGCTCCCTTGCACGCCTCCCATCTGTGCTGGGTTGAGCGTCGAGCAGCAACTCAGCCTCATAAAAATAAGAAAGCCGGCTAAAAACTACGCTGTCATGACAGCGTCCCAATGACTCCACTTGGAGTTAAGGGTTCTTCTTCTTCCTCTTCCTCTTCCTCTTCCTCTTCCTCTTCTTCTTCTTCTTCTTCGTCTTCTTCTTCCTCTTCTTCTTCCTCTTCTTCTACTTCTTCTTCTCAATAATGTGGATCATTGCTCCTATAACACAGGCAGTTCTGACTCTAGATCATCCTTCTCAAAGCAAAGTCAGCATCACTGTAGGGAGATGTCCACTGCTTTATAACATTTTGTATTGTTCTGTAGATTCAGAGGAAGATGTGCATAGATCTTTAAGTATATTTTTAAATGTAGAAAGTAAGATGTCCTCAAATGAAAGCTGCCGACTGGCACATTCATCTGCAGGAGGGACACTGAAACTTGGTGCCTTCACCACATAGACTCTGTCGGAAGGACCAGGGACTTGTGTGATAGCCTCTCAGGTGGTTCAAAGGTGCATTACCTAATGAGTGGCATTGACACATTAAGTGTATTGAATTGATAGTACAGTGAATGTACTAATTATATTTGCTTTGGGTGTATTATGAATAAAGTATATCATTGATTTTTTTTTAATTGTCATGTTGTTCTCCTTTTAGGCTGTTGCTTCTGAGTTGTGGCTCAGGTGTCTGATGTAAGCACCCTGCCACATAGCCTAAATTAAAACTGAATTAATCATCTCCCTTAATAGTGTTATCCTAAATCTTTCTTTCCCCACAGATTAGTGAATGGATCATAGTCACACACTTCGGTGACAGGACCATTGGCCCACTGTGTCCATGCTGAACAAGAAATATCTATCTATCCTAATGGAAAAATCTGGGACATATCCCTCGTGCCCAAACACACACTCAGTGGCTACTTTATTAGTTCACCTGTACGTTAATGCAAATATCTACAGTAATCAGTCAATCATGTGACAGCATAAAAGCACATAGACATGATGGAGATATTCATTTATTGTTCAGACCAAACATCAGAATGGGGAAGAAGTATGATTGAAGTGACTTTGACTGTGGAATGATTGTTGGTGCTAGATGGGGTGGTCTGAGTATTGCAGAAAGTACTAATCTTTCGGGATTTTCATGCACAACAGTCTCCAGAGTTTACAGAGAATGGTGCGAGAAATGAAAAACATCAGTGAGCAGCAGTTCTGTGGGCAAAGATACCCCCTATTAATGAGAGAGGTCAGAGGAGAATGACTAGAATGTTTCAAGCTGTCTGGAAGGCAACAGTAACTCTAGTAACCATGTGTTACAACAGTGGTGTGCAGAAGAGCATCTCTGAATGTGCAGCAAATTGAACCGTGAAATGGATGGGATAAGCAGCAGAAGACCACAAACATACATTTTGTGGCCACTTTATTAGGTACAGGAGGTAGCTAACAAAATGGCCACCGAGTATATACCGGTGGTTTGAGAGCTGCACCTAGTTCAGAACTGCAATGTCCACAAAATTAAATAGTTTCAAAATTGCTTTAATAGTTTTCTGTTTTTAATGCTGCTTTTGGCAGCTTCCACCTGAAACAGATAATCGGTTCTTGGTGTTGTAATCACTCACATTGATTCTAGCCTTTTCAATCAAAAGTGTATTTTTAATAGTACAATATTAAAACATCTATGCTGGCTTTAGACAGTCAAATTGTTATATTGCTAGCTCACAAGTTGCAGGTGTGATTTAGAATATTTTCACTACACTAAAATTGTTGTTTTCAACCAATAGGGAGTTTGGGTTTCCAAATGTTCAAAAGCTATTTGTAACAATAAATCTGTTTGCTAGAATCTCATCCTAGAGCTTGTTGTGGGCAACTCTATTATTACAACCAAGATTACAGTTCCAATGCAACAGAACCATGCCAGCCTCCATTATGATCAAGTAAATAGACATATAGAATCAGAATCAGGCTTATTATCACAGCCTTGTATGGTGTGAAATTAGGTGTTTTGTGGCAGCAGTACAGTGCAAGATATAAAAATTACTACAAATTACAAAATAAATAATTAGTGCAAAATAAGGAAAAACGGAATGACATGGGTTGATGGACTGTTCAGATCGGAAGGTGGAGGGGAGGAAGCTGTTTCTGAAAAGTTGCGTTTGGGTCTTCAGGCACTTGTACCTCCCCCCTGATGGTGCTATTGAGAATATCCTGGATGGTGATGGTTCATAGAAATGGAAGCTGCTTTCCTGAAGCACCAGCTCCTGAAGATGTCCTCAATGGTGGGACATTGAGGAACTGGCTGAGTTTACAACGCTCTGCATTGGATCCTCTGTTGGCTGTGATGCAACCAGTCAGAATGCTCTCCACCACACACCTATAGAAAACTCGCAAGTCTTTGGTGATGTACCAAATCTCCTCGGACTCGAACCAAGTAGAACAGTGGCATTCCTTCTCCGTGATTGCAGAAAGGTGATCTTGCAGATGTGGAATTGTAAGAGTTGCTGGGTGTTGGAAATTATAGACTGTCAACCACAAAAATTGAGCTCTACAGAGAGAAGAACGCAAAGACGTTGCTTAACAGAATGGGAAAAAAAGACTTGCATTTATAAATCACTCTTCACAGTTTCTGGGTGCCACGGTAGCACAGACATTAGCACAACACTATTACAGCTCAAGGTGGAGTTCAGAGTTCAATTCCGGCACTGTCTGTAGCTCCTCCCTGTGATCACCTGGGTTCTTTCCAGGTGCTCCAGTTTCCTCCCACAGTCCAAAGACGTACCTGTTAGTAGGTTAATTGGTCGTTGTAAATTGACCTGTGATTAGGCTCGGGTTGAAGAAGTAGGTTGCTGGGCAGCACGACTGATTGGGCCAGAAGAGCTCGTTCTGCACTGTATCTCTAAATAGGTCCAAAATGTAGCAAGTATTGACAAAACAATGTGAAAGCCACAGATAATCTACTTTAATTGATAATGTTACCAGAAATTGGAATTGAAATTGAAATTTGTTCATTATTGTCACATATATTGGGATAAAATGAAAATCTTGTCTTGTCTGTTGCTCATCCAGATCAAATCATTACACGGTGCATTGGGGTAGAACAAAGTAAAACAATAACAAAATGCAGAACAATGTGTAACAGCTACAGAAAAAGCACAGTTGCAAAATCATAACAAGTCAAGAGTCCACCTTATCGTTCTAGGGTGATAGTCTTATATCAGTAGGATAGAAACTGTCTTTGAGCCTGATTTTATGTGTTCTCGGGCTTTTGTATCTGCTACTCAATGGAAGTGGAAGAGAGGATACCTGGGCTAGGTGTTATCTTTGATTATCCTGGCTGCTTTACTGAGGTAGCAAGAAGTATAGATAGAGTCCATAGAAGGGAGACATTCCTGTGATGGTGGTGAGCTGGGTCCACAATACTTCCTTGTGCAATTGAATCCTGGATTTCCTCAGTCAGTTCAGATTGGCAATAGCAATTCCTCTGCGATCTCCATCAGCACAGGTGCATCACTGAGCTGTGTGCTTAGCCCCTGCTGTACTCACTTGTGGCTGTGTGGCTAAGCACAGCTCTAATGCCATTCGAGTTTGCCGATGACACCTCTGTCGTAGGCTGAATCAAAGGTGCTGATGAATCAGCATATAGAAGGAAGATTGAAAATCTAGAAGAGTGGTGTCATAACAACAACATCTCACTCAATGTCAGCAAGACCAAGCAACTGATTATAAACTTCAGGATAGGGAAAACAGAGGTCCATGGCCCAGTCCTCGCTGGAGGATCAGAAATAGAGAGAGTTAACAACTTTAAATTACCGGATGTTACTAATTCAGAGGACCTGTCCTGGACCCAGCACATAAGTGCAATTGCAAAGAAAGCACAGCAGCGTCTCTTATTTCCTCAGGAGTTACAACATCTAAACCATAGAACCATAGAAACTACAGCACAGAAAAAGGCTCTTTGGCCCTTTTTGGCTCTGCCGAACCATTTTCTGCCTAGTCCCACTGACCTGCACACGGACCATATCCCTCCATACACCTCCCATCCATGTATCTGTCCAATTTATTCTTAAATGTTAAAAAAGAACCCGCATTTACCACCTCGTCTGGCAGCTCATTCCATACTCCCACCACTCTCTGTGTGAAGAAACCTCCCCCAATGTTCCCTTTAAACTTTTCCCCCCTCACCCTTAACCCATGTCCTCTGGATTTTTCTCCCCTTGCCTCAGTGGAAAAAGCCTGCTTGCATTCACTCTATCTGTACCCATCATAATTTTATATACCTCTATCAAATCTCCCCTCATTCTTCTATGCTCTAGGGAATAAAGTCCTAACCTATTCAACCTTTCTCTGTAACTGAGTTTCTCAAGTCCCGGCAACATCCTTGCAAACCTTCTCTGCACTCTTTCAACCTTATTTATATCCTTCCTGTAATTTGGTGACCAAAACTGAACACAATACTCCAGATTCGGCCTCACCAATGCCTTATACAACTTCATCATAACATTCCAGCTCGTATACTCAATACTTCGATTAATAAAGGCCAATGTACCAAAAGCTCTCTTTACGACCTTATCTACCTGTGACGACACTTTTAGGGAATTTTGTATCTGTATTCCCAGATCCCTTTGTTCCACTGCACTCCTCAGTGCCTTACCATTAACCCTGTATGTTCTACGTTGGTTTGTCCTTCCAACATGCAATACCTCACACTTGTCAGTATTAAACTCCATCTGCCATTTTTCAGCCCATTTTTCCAGATGGTCCAAGTCCCTCTGCAGGCTCTGAAAACCTTCCTCACTGTCTACTACACCTCCAATCTTTGTATCATCAGCAAACTTGCTGATCCAATTTACCACATTATCATCCAGATCATTGATATAGATGACAAATAACAATGGACCCAGCACTGATCCCTGTGGCACACCACTAGTCACAGGCCTCCACTCAGAGAAACAATTCTCTACCACCACTCTCTGGCTTCTTCCATCGAGCCAATGTCTAATCCAATTTACCACCTCTCCATGTATACCTAGCAACTGAATTTTCCTAACTAACCTCCCATGCGGGACCTTGTCAAAGGCCTTACTGAAGTCCATGTAGACAATATCCACTGCCTTCCCTTAATACACTTTCCTGGTAACATCCTCGAAAAACTCCAACAGATTGGTCAAACATGACCGGACCACGCACAAAGCCATGTTGACTCTCCCTAATAAGCCCCTGTCTATCCAAATGCCTGTAGATTCTGTCTCTTAGTACTCCCTCCAATAACTTACCTACTACTGACGTTAAACTCACCGGCCTATAATTTCCCGGATTACTTTTCGATCCTTTTTTAAACAACGGAACAACATGAGCCATTCTCCAATCCTCCGGCAATTCACCCGTAGACAGCGACATTTTAAATATTTCTGCCAGGGCCCCTGCAATTTCAACACTAGCCTCCTTCAAGGTCCGAGGGAACACTCTGTCAGGTCCCGGGGATTTATCCACTTTAATTTTCCTCAAGACAGCAAGCACCTCCTCCTTTTCAATCTGTACAGTTTCCATGGTCTCACTACTTGATTCCCTCAATTCCATAGATTTCATGCCAGCTTCCTTAGTAAATACAGACTCAAAAAACCTATTTAAGATCTCCCCCATTTCCTTTGGTTCCGCACAAAGCCGACCACTCTGATCTTCAAGAGGACCAATTTTATCCCTTACAATCCTTTTGCTCTTAATATACTTGTAAAAGCTCTTTGGATTATCCTTCACTTTGACTGCCAAGGCAACCTCATGTCTTCTTTATGCCCTCCTGATTTCTTTCTTAAGTATTTTCTTGCACTTCTTATACTCCTCAAGCACCTGATTTACCCCCTGTTTCCTATACATTTCATACAACTCCCTCTTCTTCTTTATCAGAGTTGCAATATCCCTTGAGAACCAAGGTTCCTTATTCCTATTCAATTTGCCTTTAATCCTGACAGGATCATACAAACTCTGCACTCTCAAAATTTCCCCTTTGAAGGCTTCCCACCTACCAATCACATCTTTGCCAGAGAACAGCCTGTCCCAATCCACTCTTTTTAGATCCTTTCTCATTTCTTCAAATTTGGCCTTCTTCCAGTTCAGAACCTCAACCCTAGGACCAGATCTATCCTTGTCCATGATCAAATTGAATCTAATGGTGTTATGATCACCGGAAGCAAAGTGCTCCCCTACACAGACTTCCGTCACTTGCCCTAATTCGTTTCCTAACAGGAGATCCAATATTGCATCCCCTCAAGTTGGTCCCTCTATATATTGATTTAGAAAACTTTCCTGAACACATTTTACAAACTGTGAACCATCTAGACCCCTAACAGTAAGGGAGTCCCAATCAATGTATGGAAAATTAAAATCCCCGACCACCACAACTTTATGTTTCCTGCAGTTGCCTGCTATCTCTCTGCAGATTTGCTCTTCCAATTCTCTTTGACTATTGGGTGGTCTGTAATACAATCCCACTAATGTGGCCATACCTTTCCTGTTTCTCAGCTCCACCCATAAGGACTCAGTAGACAAGCCCTCTAATCTGTCCTGCCTGAGCACTGCTGTAATATTTTCCCTAACAAGCAATGCTACTCCCCCACCTTTCATTCCACTGCCTCGATCACATCTGAAACATCGGAACCCTGGAATATTAAGCTGCCAGTCCTGCCCCTCCTGTAGCCAAGTTTCACTAATTGCTACAACATCATAATTCCACGTGTCAATCCACGCCCTCAACTCATCCGCCTTCCCCGCAATACTCCTAGCATTGAAATATATACACCTCAGAAGATTTTTACCACCACTCACAACCTTTCTATCAGCGGATTTGCTTAAACTTTTAACATCATTTATTTTCACCCCAGCCACACTGTCAGCTCTGGCACTCTGGTTCCCATCCCCCTGCAAATCTAGTTTAAAGCCTCCCCGATAGCACTAACAAACCTCCCTGAAAGGATATTGGTCCCCCTGTGGTTCAAGTGTAACCCGTCTCTCTTGTACAGGTCCCACCTGCCCCAGAAGAGGTCCCAATGATCCTGAAATCTGAAACCCTGCCCCCTACACCAGCTCCTCAGCCATTTGTTCTTCCTCCAGAGCATCCTATTCCTACCCTCACTGGCACCTAGCACAGGTAGCAATCCTGAGATTACCACCCTTGAGGTCCTGCTTTTCAACTTCCTACCAAGCTCTCTATACTCACTGTCCAGGACCTCTTCACTCTTCCTTGCTATGTCATTGGTACCGATGTGCACCACGACATCTGGCTGGTCACCCTCCCACTTCAGAATGTCATGCAATCGATCAGAGACATCCTTGACCCTGGCACCTGGGAGGCAACAAACCATCCTGGATTCTCTAAAGTTGACAAACTTCTACAGGTGTATACTGGAGAGTATATTGACTGGCTGCATCACAGCCTAATATGCAAACACCAATGTCTTTGAACAGATAATCCTACAGAAAGTAGTGGATTCAGCCCAGAACATCACAGGTAAAGCCCTTCCAACCATTGAGCACATCTACATGAAATGCTGCCGTAGGAAAGCAGCATCCATCGTCAGAGATCCCCACCACCCAGGTCATGCTCTTTTCTTGTTGCTGCCATCAGGTAGAAGATACAAGAGCCTTAGGATCAGGATCAAGAACAGTTACTATTCCTCAACCATCATGCTCTTTAACAAAAGGGGATAACTTCACTTGCCCCATCATTGAAATGTTCCCAGAACCAATTATCTCACTTTCAAGGACTCTTTATCTCATGTTCTCATTATTTATTGCTACTTATTTATATTTGCATTTGCACGATTTGTTGTCTTCTGCACTCTAGTTGATCCTTCATTGATCCTGTTATAGTTACTATTCTATAGATTTGCTGAGTAAGCCCCCAAGAAAATGAATCTCAGAGTTGTGTATTGTGACATATATGTATTTTGATAATAAAATATACTTTGAACTCTCTGCAGTTGCCACACCAAGCTTCTGTGCATTCAGTTAGAATGCTTTCTGTGGTGCATTGATAAAAATTGGTAAGGGTTGACAACAATATGCCAAATTTCTTTAACATCCTGAGGAAGTAGAGCCATTGGTAAACTTTCTTGACCATGATGTCTAGTGGTTGGGCCAGGACATGGTCTTAGTGATGTTCACTCCTAGGAACCCAGCAATCTCAACCTCAACGCCATTCATGAAGACAGGAGCATGTGCACTGGCTCTCTTCCTAAAGTCAATGACCAGCTCTTTTGTTTCATGACACTTCGAGGAAAAAGGTTGTCATCAGGACACCATGTCTCTGGGCTCTATCTCTTTCTTGTACTCCAACACATTGTTATTTTAGATCATTGCCCACTGTGGTGGTATCATTTGCAAATTTGTAGATGGAGTCAGAGTATAATTCTTTATTTGATGTTTTTCCCCATTTAAAAAAACCTTTATAGTGATTATGATCAGAGATTAAAGGAGCTAGGGCTTTACTCTTTGGAGAGAAGGAGGATGAGAGGAGACATGATAGAGGTATACAGTCCAAGATATTAAGAGAAATAGATAGAGTGGACCGCCAGCGCCTCTTCCCCAGGGCACCACTGCTCAATACAAGAGGACATGGCTTTAAGCAAGGGGTGGGAAGTTCAAGGGGGATACTAGAGGAAGGTTTTTTACACAGAGTGGTTAGTGCATGGAATGCACTGCCTGAGTCAGTGGTGGAGGCAGATACACTAGTGAAATTTAAGAGACTAGAGATTAGATTAGGTTAGATTAGATTAGATTCAACTTTTTGTCATTGTGCCGAGTACAGATACAAAGCTAATGAAATGCAGTTAGCATCTAACCAGAAATGCAAAGAATAGTGTTATTTACAAAATAACTGCGAATAAAAAGTAAGTGCTACAGCACACAAATATAAAAGTACTGAGACAGTACAATATGGGTGCAATATTGCTTAGCGCTGTGATGTGAGGTTCAGCAGTGTCACAGCCTCAGGGAAGAGGCTGTTCCTGTGCCTGCTGGTGCAGGAGCGGAGGCTCCTGTAGCGCCTACCGGATGGGAGGAGAGTAAAAAGCCCATGGTTAGGATGAGATGCATCCTTGATAGTGCCTTTCGCTCTGCCCAAGCAGTGTTTATGGTAGATGTTCTCAATGGTGGGCAATTGGGTGCTGATAATCCACTGGGCAGTTTTCACCACACGCTGGAGTGCTTTGCGGTCCGATACTGGACAATTGCCATACCACACTGAGATGCAGTTGGTGAGTATGCTCTCAACGGTACAGCGGTAAAAGTCCATCAGTATCCTGGGACAGAGGTGAGCTTTCTTGATGCTTCGCAGGAAATAAAGGCACTGTTGCGCCTTTTTGATCGGGATGGAGGAGTTCAGGGACCAGGTAAGATCCTCGGAAATGTGGACACCAAGGAATTTGAAGCTTGATACACGTTCCACTACAGCTCCGTTAATCTAGATGGGGACGTGAGTGTGGCTCCTAGACAGGTATATGGAGGAATTTAAGGTGGGGAGTTTACATGGGAGGCAGGGTTTAAGGGTCGGCACAACATTGTGGGCCGAAGGGCCTGTACTGTGCTGTACTATTCTATGTTCTATAATCTGACAGTAGAGTCATCCATGTACAGGGAGTAAAATAGGGAGCTGTGGTCACAACCTTGCGGAGCACCAGTTTAGAATACAGTAATTGTTTCTCCCCTCTTCCTCTTGATACAAGATCTTTAACATCTTCCCGAGCAGATGAGGTTTCAGTTTTAACACCTCATTCTAAAGATAACAGCAGGAAGAACACAGCATCAATCCAGAGATGTAATAATGTCACCAATGAGGAACTCCAGAATAGAACAACATTCACATATACTCCCTAATGTTTTAACATACTAATTGCTTATTTCACACACTCAAGATTCATTGTATACATTTTCTCATTCTTAATTAGTTTTACTGATTAAGAAATTCACTTCTGCTTGCTAGAACTTTGATGCTTCAACCACTATGTAAATATTCTATCAGGTTTCACATCAGTAACCTGAAATTTACTTCCTGTACTATAAGAGCTGTTTGATGTCACAGTGACACTATACTGGGAACTTATGTAAGATTCCCCAAATCTACCATCAATTTAAAAGGTTTCAAAGGTTTCATGATAGTTTAAGCAGAGCAAATTTTATCACATATACTTCACATACAGAAATGATACTATTAGGCGTGTATTGTAGCCTGTCATGAAAAAAAACTATAAATCAAAAGGGGTCGGTTAACTTGTTGCAGAGCCGTGATTGAACTCGGAATCTGCCAATTTTATTTTGTATATGCCTCTGAAGACCTCCAAAGTATATTTTTACAGTCCACAATGCAGAGAAATTGTGAACGAGTGTCTCAAGCCAGCCTGCCAGTATTCTTTTATTTGATGATTTTTCCCCATTTAAAAAACCGTTTTAGGGAGTATGCGGTATCTTTTTTATTTACTTCACATGGCCTTATGAACCAGACTTCTAGTATTAGTGTTTAAAATTAGATGAGATGATGTCAATGAGTAGCCAATACATGGCAATGAATCTGGAAAACATAAAACAACAAATTTCACATCATCACTAATAATAAATTGGATTCTGATTTTGATCAGAAGCTTATAGCTTTATGCTACACTCCAGACTTGAGTTGGAAACTCGGAGCACATAGAATTGGACTTTAAGAGTGCTGCACTGTTCCAGGTGCTATCCTTTGGGAGTGCTGACAAAACAAGAGCCAGTCTCTTCTGTAGGAATGACTAGGATCCAATGGCATAATTTCAAAGACAAATAGACGAATTATCCCAGCTCTCCTAGCCAATATTTATCTCTCAAAAACATTAAAAATAGATTATTTGGTCATTATCACTTTGCTATTTGTGGGAACTTGCTGTACATCAGTTGGCCATCATGCTTCCTATAATAAAAATGACTATGCATCACTAGATGTGAAGCACTTTGGAATGACCTAAAGCTATCAAAATCAAAATATAAATGTAAGCGTATCTTTATAAAAAGACCTCACTAAAACTTGGCAATACAAGCCAAGCTACATTTCTTGAAGATATTATCTAATGAATTAAGTCTGCCTAAGTTTATGTTTCTGCAACCAATACTATTATAACTGAATTCTGTTCTATCTGCAGGATAGAGATTGATATTGCCCAGTAGAAAGGAAACAGCGCCCTCTACAGGCTGCCAACAAAGGGTGCAAAAGTGAGAAATGTTTTCCTGTAACCTTATTCTTTTTACAACCTAATTAAAAATATGGAAGTGTGTTTGTGTATGTAAAACCTTATAAGCAGAACTAATATTGGGAGAGCAGCTGCTGGATATTTTATTGACTCCTCCTTTCCTTCTTAAAGCCTCCTTTCTAAATTGAAACCTGATCGAATGTTATATACTGTCGATGCATACTGCATACTGTGCATGTGTTTGAATCAGGTTGTCATTAATAGCTTACTGCAGACTAGACAACATGATAGAATTGTTCAAGCTTCCACCAGTTTCCTGTTTCAACAAAACCTGACCATTTGTAAAACGTTTTAATCCAATTTCTCTTTGAAAAGTCTGAGAATTTAAAAAATCCAGTTGCTAAGCTTTTCTCTCTCTATAGATGCTGCCTGACCTCCTGACTCTTCCAGCACTTACTTTTTAAAATCTCAAAACTACAGAGGCAGATTAAATCTTTCTAGTTAATCCCTATCAATCTAGTTAATACTTTACAGATCCTCTCATGGTGACTTGGACTCATCATTTCTTCATCTTCACTCAGTCTGAATTCTGGAATTCCTGACCCAGGGAGCATCTTCACATGAAGAACTACCAGAGGTTCAAAGTGTGACAACTCCCAAAGACAACCAAGAATGGCACACCTTACCAGTGATGCCTCATGCTTCCCTTTTCTTTAAAATACCATATCTATTGGTGTAATCAGTCATTCACCATAATCACTGCAGTATTTGGAGACCTCTAACTTATAGCAGAAGTTCTCCTCTATCGTCCTTTTGCTGCTTGGTAAATTATAGACTACTTCCACATAGAGCTCTTTTTGTTTAACTCCAATCAAATGAATTCTGTCCATTTTCTCCTTTCAGCCCTATTTTATCTAACTTAACCAGTGTTACCACCCTGGATTTTTAAAAAAAACAGTTTTCTAACCAGCAATTTTAAGTGTCCTGTCTCAATCACTATATTTATTCTATTAAGCCTTTCTCTTGTACAACAAATTCTACCAACTCATCCAACTTCAGTTTCTTGGATCAGATTCTAACTCAATATATTATATCTAGGTCCTGCACATGATCTCAAGAGGCTGCCGAAGAATACTGCTTTTTTTTTTAAAATCACTGGCGCCAGCTCAGAAACATCTCTTCAACTATAATTTGCAACAGACTTCAGCCGAAAGAATAAGCTGCAAAAGATGCAAGTTCCTGGACTATCCATCTATTTTAGTTGACATCAAATAAAATGGAAGTGTCATTCATTTGCTGTCTTTTTGTCTTAAGCAATAAATATTAAGACTCTGTTGGTATTCCTATTTTAATAATGCATTTATCACAGAATTGCCAATATTTGTAATTGACAGTATTACTTTAATCCACAATTCACTTTTAGAGATAAAGAGTCAAAGACTTCTACAGCACAAAAGATGACCTTGGTCTGTCATGTCCACGCTGGCTATCTTTACCAATCCTGTTTACTTGCATTTGGTCTGATTCGCATGCTCATCTAGATATTTCTTAGTAGTGAGAATCTCTGCCTCCGCCACCTCCTCAAGTGGTGTGTTACAGATTCCATCCACTATGTAAAAAAACACCCCCTCAGATCCCCCTGTAAAATACTGCTGCCATTACAATTTTACAGTGACATCAGGTTAGTATTTTGAAAATAGAAGCATGCTTTGACATTCAGTTGAAGCAATCATTTATCATCCCTTTCTTCCAAATACAGAACTCACCAAGTCAATCTGGCTCAGTTAGTTGGGAGCTTATTCCCAAGAGCACATAACTTTGCTTTTAGTGGATAACACTGGCAGAAATCTGACAGGAAAATTATGATTTAGCAACAGACAGTGCAGCGAAGGTGATAGGCTTCCTGCAGGAGCTGCTTCTCAGCCAGTGAATGTCAAAAGCAGAAGAGAAAAGTCTGAAGTGTATTCAGGAAGTGCGCCAAAGCATTATGAAGAAAATTATTCTAAATCTGAAATGCAAAATCTCCTCAGTGAAAAGCTAGTTTCATTAATTAATCTATCCATATGTTACATATAAAATGGCAGCCTTTCAGAAAATCCAGTTTCATTTAATATCTAATCTAATTACTGAATTCATAAGAACACAGCAACAGCACTTTCAATTTTTATGGGGCTAGGGGAAATCAAGGATTTTGTCAGTATATGTTCCCCATAATTTAATCATATGCTATTGCTGAGCATTCACAACAGAGCTTAATTGCTAATACAAACACAACACTGAATAGAGCTGCATGTTTTATTTTATTCCACTAGAAAATTAATTTAGCTATGATACAGTAACCAAAATTTACAAAAATATACAGAAGTAACAATTAGCAATGCATCAAGCACATGAAGGTCCATGAAGAATTTTATTTCGTCAAGACTATCATGTTACCAAATGATCCCAGTTGACAATACTGCAAGATGGTGATCATCAGTAATCTTAAGAAGGTTCATTGCAAAAACACTAGCATCCATTACACTTTAAAGTTGGAATGTTCTTTACTGTTGCTATATATTAGCTTGAGTATGTTACCTACTCATCTTCAAAGTTTAGTAAATCAATTATCAATCAAATTCAATTCTTGGGGCGATAATTAGATCATCAGTATCTTTAATTCGCCTTTAGAAGACACACAAGTTATAGCTTCCATATGTATTCACAAAAAAGAGATTTGTAGTAACATGTTATATTGTGCCCAATTGAAAAGATTGTATATTGCCTTTCAAAAGTATTCATCCCCCTTGGAAGTTTTCATTTTTTATTGTTTTACAACATTGAATCATAGTGGACTTAATTTGGCTTTTTTGACACTGAGCAACAGAAAGACTTTTGTGTCTAAGTGAAAATAGATCTCTACAAAGTGATCTAAATTACAAACGTAATTACAAATATAAAACACAAAGTAATTGATTGTGTATTCAGCCCCTTCAAGTCAGTATTTAGTAGATGCACCTTTGGCAGCAATTATAGGCTTGAATCTGTGTGGATAGGTCTCTTATCAGCTTTGCACATCTGGACACTGCAATTTTTTCCCGTACTTCTTTACAAAACTGCTGAAGCTCTGTCAAATTCCAGGGGGGTTGTGAGTGAACAGCCCTTTTTAAGTCCAGCCACAAATTCTCAATTGGACTGAGGTCTGGACTTGGCCACTCCAGGACATTAACTTTCTTGTTTTTAAGCCATTCCTGTGTAGCTTTGGCTTTATGCTTGGAGTTATTATCTTGCTGCAAAACAAATCCTCTCCCAAGTCACAGTTCTCTTACAGACTGCATCAGGTTTTCCTCTAGGATTTACCAGTATTTTGCTGCATTCATTTTATCCTCTCCCTTCACAAGCTCCAGGGCCTGCTGCAGTGAAGCATCCCCATAGCATGATGCAGCTATCACCAGGCTTCACTGTAGGTATGCTGTGTTTTTGATTATGCCAAACATAGCGTTTAGTCTGACAGCCAAAAAGCTCGATTTTGGTTCCATCAGACCTTAGAACTTTCATCCAGCTGACTTGAAAGTCTCCCCACATGCCTTCTGGCAAACTCTACCTGAGATTTCATGAGAATTTTTTTTGTGCAACAGTAGCTTTCTCTTTACCACTCTCCCATAAAGCTGTGACTGGTGAAACATCCTGGCAACAGTTGTATGCAGTCTTTCCAATCTCAGCCTCTGAAGCTTGTTATCAATCAAATTCAATTCTTGGGGCGATAATTAGATCATCAGTATCTTTAATTCGCCTTTAGAAGACACACAAGTTATAGCTTCCATATGTATTCACAAAAAACTCCTCCAGAGTTGTCATAGGTCACTTAGTGACCTCCCTCACTAGTCCACTTCTTGCATGGTCGCCCAGTTTTTGAGGATGGCCTGCTCTAAACAGATTTACAGCTGTGCCATATTTTTTCCATTTCTTGATCATAGGCATAGTCAAACTTTATTGATCCCAGGGGGAAATTGGTTTTCAATACAGTTGCACCATAAATAATAAATAGTAATAGAACCATAAATAGTTAAATAGTAATATGTAAATTATGCCAGTAAATTATGAAATAAGTCCAGGACCAGCCTATTGGCTCAGGGTGTCCGACCCTCCAAGGGAGGAGTTGTAAAGTTTGATGGCCACAGGCAGGAATGACTTCCTATGACACTCTGTGCTGCATCTTGAAGGAATGAGTCTCTGGCTGAATGTACTCCTGTGCCCACCCAGTACATTATGTAGTGGATGGGAGTCATTGACCAAGATGGCATGCAACTTAGACAGCATCCTCTTTTCAGACACCACCGTGAGAGAGTCCAGTTCCATCCCCACAACATCACTGGCCTTACGAATGAGTTTGTTGATTCTGTTGGTGTCTGCCACCCTCAGCCTGCTGCCCCAGCGCACAACAACAAACACGATAGCACTGGCCACCACAGACTCGTAGAACATCCTCAGCATTGTCCAGCAGGTGTTAAAGGACCTCAGTCTCCTCAGGAAATAGAGACGGCTCTGACCCTTCTTGTAGACAGCCTCAGTGTTCTTTGACCAGTCCAGTTTATTGTCAATACGTATCCCCAGGTATTTGTAATCCTCCACCATGTCCACACTGACCCCCTGGATGAAAACAGGGGTCACCGGTACCTTAGCTCTCCTCAGGTCTACACCAGCTCTTAGTCTTTTTCACATTAAGCTGCAGAAAATTCTGCTCACACCATGTGACAAATCATTGACTTAACTGTACTCCAAGGGTTATTCAGTGACTTGGAAATTTTCTTGTATTCATCTCCTGATTGGTGATTTTCAATAACCTTTTCCTGAAGTTGCTTGGAGTGTTATTTTGTCTTCATGGTGTAGTTTTTGCCAGGATACTGACTCAGCAGCAGTTGGACCTTCCAGCTATAGGTGTATTTTCACTACAATCAATTGAAACACATCGACTGCTCATGGTGATCTCCATTTAACTAATGTGACTTCTAAAACCAATTAGCTGCACCAGTGATGATTTGGTGTGTCATATTAAAGGGGTGGGGAGGGTGAATACTAGTACATTCAATTATTTTATTTTATATTTGTAACTAATTTAGATCAGTTTGTAGAGATCTGTTTACACTTTGAGACACAAGTCTTTTTCTGTTGATCAGTGTCAAAAAAGCAAAATTAAAATCTACTGTGATTCAATGTTGTAAAACAATAAAACATGAAAACTTCTGGGGGCAGGGGATGAGTGGTGAAGGCTTTTTATAGACACTGTTATCAGATTGTAGAGTCATAGAAAGTCACAGAATGGAAATGGACCCTTCAGTCACTTAATCCATGCTGACCATCAACCACCCATTTGTACCAATCCTACATTCATTCTTTTATTTTTATCATCTCCACATGTCTGCTAAGGGCAATTTACAGTCACCAGTTAACACCATGGAAAAAAAATTAAAAGAAGATTGAGGGGGGATCTTATTGAAACGTATAAAATTCTAAAGGGATTAGACAGGCTAGATTCAGGAAGATTGTTCCCGATGTTGGGGAAGTCCAGAACGAGGGGTCACAGTTTAAGGATAAAGGGGAAGCCTTTTAGGACCGAGATGAGGAAAAACTTCTTCACACAGAGAGTGGTGAATCTGTGGAATTCTCTGCCACAGGAAACAGTTGAGGCCAGTTCATTGACTATATTTAAGAGGGAGTTAGATATGGCCCTTGTGGCTAAAGGGATCGGGGGGTATGGAGAGAAGGCAAGTACAGGGTTCTGAGTTGGATGATCAGCCATGATCATACTGAACAGCGGTGCAGGCTCGAAGGGCCGAATGGCCTACTCCTGCACTTATTTTCTATGTTTCTATAAAAAGAAAAACTTAATTATGCAGAGAGTAGTTGGTATAGAGAATGGGCTATCAGAGGAAATGGGAGAGATGGGTACAATTACATTTTAAGGACATTTGGACAGGTACAGTACATGGATAGGAAAGGCCTAGAAGAATATAGACCAATGCAGGTAAACATGCTGTATGTAGTATAAGATTATCTAAAGGTTTTCATTGTGGAAAAAGAGTCTACTGCTTTCCCGGCATATATGACAGATAAACTCTTCTCAGGCTTCCAGCCTGGTACAGGTATCAAGTTTAATTGATATTTCAATGACAAACTCTGCCTCTTCCTTGATGAAGGGTTTCAGCCCAAAACATTAACTGTTCACTCTTTTCCATAGATGCTGCCTGGTCTGCTTAGTTTCTCCAGCATATTGTGTGTGTTGCTTGGATTTCTAGCATCTGCAGATTTTCTCGTCTTTATACTGCATAGATTAGACTATTTGATGCTCTGGCAAAATCTAATCATTAGCTCTTTTATATTAGCGATTTTTTTCTGAACAAAAATTAAGTCTTCAAAATTGATGGAAATTGTAAAAAAAACTTATTTCCACATATTTCTTTAACTTATTTCCTATAAATGGAGTCACAATCTAATGAGTGATAAATTATTTTGTTCCTGGATAGGGAAAGTGCTCTAAAACATTGGTCAATTAAACTATAAGTGAATTGTAAGAAATAGGACGCTGTTGCAAGGATTTTTCATGTTATATATCCAAAACTCTAATTTACTGTCAACCGTATCTCAAAGCATTCATATTTTTAAATTGGGATAGGAAGCATCTTTCAATGTTATTCAATATAAGATTATTGGGTCAGGTCACAGGAAATACCAATAAAGAAATACCAATTCTCAAAGTTGTATATTATGCTTTTGTCTTGGAATGTACAAGTGAATAAACAACTGGAGGAATAGTTTTATATGACTCTGCCTTTTGCCAGTCTAATATTATAGTTAGCTTTTTTTCTTGTTTTAACAAAACTGATGCATTGCTCTGGATTAAATCGATTTAACTGGAGCAGCAGGTAATCCTTGATGGTTAAACTGAACATGTCAATGATATTCAATGGATAATCATTCTACTAAAATAATAATAGTTAAACTTTACAATTTAAAATAATAATGCATAAGTGGTCATACTTTCCAGAGTTTCTCAGAAGTTGACTGATAATTTTCATTAAAGCATTGCTACATTTTATGTTACAGTGGCTTGTGAAACACCAGACAGCACAAGTTTTATGGGTACTTGGGCACATTTAATATTCATTATTCAAATTTGAAAACAAATTGTAAATTATGGTCACCAACCTCAGATACAATTGGATTGTTTTTAAAATTGGCCAACAAGTTTGCCACTGATAAATTTAAAAGGTAGTCCCAGGCACCACATTCATTTAATAAAGAGAGAAAATTCCTCTTTGTTTTTCCCATTGTGTCTACAATTATAGCAGCAGACAGTGGTCATATCAAGGAAGTCTACTGAAGCAATTTTAGTTTGGTATTCTGCAAAAGTAAAAATAAGCATAATTACAGAATGTATCGCGATTTGGCTTTTTGCTTCATTAAAATCCTTCAACAACCTTAAAATATTACCTAAACAATAGCTAGGGACTCCAATAGTTAACTGCCTTTAAAATTGAAGTAGTAGCTGAGAATGCATCTTTTCTCCTGATAACAGGGCATACTGAAGACAAATTATGGCTCCCAGAGCACACTTACTACTTCATTACATCTTTAGAGAAGTTAATTATGGGTGATGTTCTCATTCAGAGAGCACTCACATAAACCTGTACTCTGTGAGAGGAGTTTTACCATTTAGCAGGCCATATATTAGTATTAACGCTAGGGTAACAGAATTGTTTATTGTCAGCATTCTTGAATTTACCAGGTTGCCATGTTGACAGGCTTGCCTGATTCGCATCACACAGATGAGCTGATAGAACCAACCTCTGCTTGCAATTACTTTGATAAAAATAGTTGCAGTTTATTCAGTAATATATTTTAGTTCTTTGGCCAATTACTACATTAAGTGCCTTAGATAACAGGGTACCCGTTGACTTAAAAGTTATGGTTTGACATTTTAAATTACAATAGCAAAGCAACATGAATCAACACCTAGATAAAATTACGGCCCTTAGTTCACCAATTCCACTTATTTTTATAAATGAACATTAAAGTGTTGCATTTCTATTATTTTTATAATGCTTTTTTAAAATTAGAACTAGAAGATAAATCTCAACCAGTTGCCTTAACCAGTGAATTACAGGAGACTCAATTACTTTGAGCTATGCTCAGATGTACAATCCACCAAAGGATGAAAAATAACAAAATTATATTTTATGAAAAAGATACCAGCATTTTTAAAAAGATACTTCTAGGCAGCCTAACCCATCAGTCTACAATGGTAAAATAAACCCCTGCGGTGCTAAGTGCCACGGATAACAAGCGGGAGGTTGGTTTGCCTGTATGCCTTGGTGTTGAGGTAATTAATGCAATGCTCATGTTGTTGCAGGGAACCTTGAAGCTTGTTAAAAACATTCAGAAATAGGCAGAATAAAGAGTAACAATCAATCAAATATGAAGTGGGTAAAATGCCTCCCTTCAATTTTAACCAACTCATTTTGTGCACACATTGAATGTTTTTGCTAAAATAGTCTTCATGAACTTCAGCAAGCAAAGAAAAACAGTAAAACTCCTGCTTTCAGAGCTATTTATAAACAATGCTTTTATTTTACCTGCTCATTTGCTTTCTTTAAATGTACAGTATAATAAGCTCTCTAGTGGAATGCAAACGACTGAGAGACTGGAATGCAAAATAATGCTTTGCACCCAATTAGTCTGCTCTGCTACAAGATTCCTCCTAGCCATAATTGCTTCACATTATTAGTTGAACCACGTTAATGACTGTGCCAAATGTGCAAGAATCTTTCTGCCTCACGTTCTTGAAGAGAAGTTGATACTTGAAATCATCTTCTGGATCTTATCTTCATTTTTCAGTATGTTTGCCTTGACAGCACAATTCTTATCCTGCTGGTCTTTGATCAGCTGTTCTAGTTCAGCAAGTTCAGATTTTAATGGCTCCACAGCACTGTCTGTAATGCTGAAAGTATCAGACAAAAAGCTCAGATTTGTAACATGGTCATTATCAACATTATAAACAGGCAAAGGCAACCTTGCAGAATTAAGTTGGTGAAAATAAGAGAAAATAAAGTTTAATTGCTGTGCTCAAATACAAGCAGCATTAAAAATTGCTACATTGTGTTTTATCCTTACAATTTCTCACATAGTAAACTCCACATACACAGTCCACTACGCTAAATAATTTAACACACAAAGTAAAACCTTTTTTTTTGCTTTGTTCCAAATTGTCACAATGCACACATACGAATGAGCATTTGGGAAACTGGTGGGGTGGCAAAATGAATGGGGAGGGATGTGCTGGCTTCTGGCATCTTCTACTGGGTTGGGACAAGACATTTCCACATACCTTCTCTTCACCTTCTCCTCCCCTGTGCCCAATGACTCCCTGTCTGATTTCCCCCTCTCCTGCAGATGGGGGGGTCAAGATGAGTATCAGATAAAAGGGTGAAGCCAAAGGGTGAGGAATGGGAGATTAGTCAGAGAGAAAAACCGGAAAGTGTGAGTGGCCAGGTACACTACAGGGAGGGGATAGAGTGAAATAAAGAGGGGTGCTATCTATGCAAGCTAGAGTATTAACAGTGTGGGGGAAAAAGGTGTCAGAGTGTGCTACAGAGAATGAGAAAGAGAAATTGGAAGAGAGGGAACAGCACGAGAGTGAGCAAGAAATCATGAGAGAGAGATGCATTGAGCTGGTGCTGTGAATGCCATGAGAATTACGGCCAGTTTGCTATCCCACCAGACGCCACACAGCAACCCTGATAACTGTAGGATGCAAAACACCTTACAGCACTTTAAATCTGATTTTGGCTAACTTTGGCCAACCACCAAGTTCAGGAACAGTTATTACCAATCAACCAGCAGTCTCTTGAACCAGAGGGGATAACTTCACTCAGACAATCACTGAAATGTTCCCAAACCCATGGACTCACTTTCAAGGACTCTTCACTTCATGTCCTCAATATTTATTGCTCGCATTTATTATTTTTTCTTTTATATTTGCACTGATTGCTGTCTTTTACACATCGGTTGTTTGTCCCTCCTATTGGGGCAGTCTTTCATTGAGTCTATTGTATTTCTTTGCGTTTACTGTGAATGCCCGCAAGAAAATAACTATATACTTTGATAATAAATTACTTTGAACCTTAGCCAACATAACCCTATATTTAGCAAAGATATTTTTCACACTATTAATAATAAATCATTGAATGTAAAGCTGATAATTACTATGGATTTCAGGGCTGAACCACCACCAGTATACATACCGAAGTTTTTGTTCATATTTTATCTTCTTCTTTACAAAATATATTATGTTTAATTAGTCCATTATGTGAAATGAGTGAATTGAGAATAACTGAGAATTTTCTTTTAACAAAAATATATTTGCTTTTCAGCTCCTTTACCCTATGTTGCTTTATCCAAGATATGTTGCTTCTTCTAAAGCACTTACCCACTAATCTATATCATTAAAACAATTCAACACTTCTATGTACACATGTATTCAGTGTTTCTGCAGTTCCTAACCTTTGTTCTTTCAGGAGAGTTTCTGCATGCTTTTTGTTTTCCTTGCGCCACATTGATAACTCATTTTGCATGGAATCCATATCTTCTTGTATGTAGTCCATTATCTTTCCAAGAGGCAAGGCACTGCGGCACAGGGTCTGGATGGATGTTCGTAGCTTTTGTATTTCCTTTGTTACTAGCTCCTTCTCCTTCCTTCTCGCTGTTTCAGAGATGATGGTTTTCTCCTGTTAAAATAATTTTGTGTCAATGTTAAAGAAATTCAGAAGCTGGATTCCATATTACTACTAGTATTTAGATACAGTAAGAGAATGTAATCTGAATATAATAAATTTATTTAATTCTCTATTTCATTTATGATTTTGCCAAAAAAGCAATGCCATTTACCAATTACTTCTCAGAATTACACACAATGTTAAAAATAGCAAGTGCTGGCAATGCACAAATATTCCAGCATACGAGGGGTGGTTGACAAGTTCGTGGCCGAAGGTAGAAGGAGATGAGTTATACAGCTCTCGTTACATGCACACGCAGTTCAACTCTTTGAGTGAAAATGCAGTAAGTTTGAAGTTAATAACTCATCTCCTTCTACCTTAGGCCACAAACTTATCAATCACCACTATTGTGGACCATTTCTGGAGGTCCAAGATGCCAACTTCTACAAAGAAGGATATGCTCCATGACCACTGGACTCAGTGTGTAAATGCAGGAAAAATAAATGTGCTAGGTTTTCTAAAATTGACTCCTCCTACCTTAGGCCACGAACTTATCAATCACCCCTCGTACGTAAATATAAATGAAGCCTGGCAACAATTTTTTTCTTTTGCATTGGTTAAATGGAAAGTTTTTTTTGTTAATTCAATATTTAACTGAATCAAGAAATAAGTTGATCTGCCAATTCACCAACTCTAATGGATTTGCAGCATAAACAATTTAATCAATATAGGTGGAACAAAGCCAATCACATTACTTGTTTATTCAAGAATATCAGCTTACTAAAATATATTGATAATACAAATCAAGAGAAAATAACACTTCTTCAGGTATAGCACTTAAACTAAAATGTGAAATCGTAGTACATATCTTTATGAAAACAAAAGGAAAAACAAACTTCATAGTAAATTTATTATCAAAGTACATATATGTCACCATATACAACCCTGAGATTCATTTTCTTGCAGGCATACTCAATAAATCCAAACTTGAATAACCACAATAGAATCAATGAAAGACCACGCTAACTTGAGCATTCAACCAACAAGCAAAAGATAACAAACTATGTTAATGCATAAAAAAAATCAATAAGCAATAAATATATTTGATCTCTTTTTTTCCTTTTCAAGGTTGTTTTGAAGACCCTGACCTGGAATTACACTCTGACTTTGGTTCTTTGCAGGAATGGGACCTGCTCTCAGGGCCTCACGACCAGCCACTTTTTGATATCCCAAGGACACGGCCTGGAAGATCAGTGTGCCTTCAGGGTGCTCGATTTTCATGGCTCTGCAGATGGGTTGATTTAAGGCTGGTGCCCCTCACTGAGGCGTTGCAGGAAAACATGGAACATCAGGAGCAGTGGGTTAGCTGCTGGCTGTGTATCCAGAGACCTCACCACAGGGCCAATTCTCTGGGCACAGAGCTCAGAAAAAGTAACGCAACAGACCTTTAACATCATAAATCAAAAAGTTGTTTGTTATGTCTCCCCTTTTGCTGTGAAACGGGGACACCTCTTTTTCCTTGAGAGAGACAGAGACACACATACACACACACACAGTGGTACGTCCAATAACCGGGTGAAGAAATAGTCTTTGGGGCACTGCAAATCTGTGTCTTTATTGATGCTTTGCTGCACGGTTGAGTGCTCAGTGGAGGGCGCCGATGCTTTTTTTTTTGCTTGGGTGGGGGGCGTCATTGCCTTGCTGTGGCTTGTGTGAGAGAGGGGGGAGACCTTTGGAGTTCTAATATTTAACAGTCATTCATTATTTGGGGCACTCTTCTGTTTTTGTGGATGTTTGTGAAGAGAAAGAATTTCAGGATGTATATTGTAGACATTTCTCTGACATTAAATGTACCTATTGAATATCAAGAACATGAAATTAAGAGTCCTTGAAAGTAAGTCCATAGGTTGTGGGAACATTTCAAAGATGGGTCGTGAAGTTGAGAAGAGTTATACACACAAAATGCTGGAGGAATTCAGCAGGCCAGGCAGCATCGATGAAAGAGACTAAACAGTCGACGTTTCGGGCCAAGACCCTTCGGCACGACTGGGGGAAAAAGATGAGAAGTCAGAGTAAAAAGATGAAGAAAGGGGAGGAAGAAGTACAAGGTAGTAGGTAATAGGTGAAACCCGGAGAGGAGGAGGGTGAAGTAAAGAGCTGGGAAGTCTATTGGTGAAAAAGATAATGGGCTGGAGAAGGGGGAATTTGATAGGAGAGGACAGAAGGGAATGGAAGAAAGGGAAGGGGAGGAGCACCAGAGGGAAGTGATGGGCAAGTAAGCAGTTAAGGTGAAAAAGAGAAATGGGAATGGGGAAATAGAGAAGGAGAAGGGAGGAAGACAATTACTGGAAGTTTGAGATGTTATCCACTTTGGTACAAGAGCCCGATGGTTGAGGGGAAATAATTATTCCTGAACCTGGTGGTACGAGCCCTACTGCCCCCGTACCTTCTTCCTGATGGCAGCAAAGAGAAGAGAGCATGTCCTAGGTGTGGGGGTCCCTGATGATGGATCCTGCTTTCCAAAGTGAAGGACTCAACCATATCCACTACTTTTTGTTGGATTTTCTGTTCAAGGACATTGCTGCTTCCATTCAAGGCTGTGCTACAGTCAGTCAATATACTCTCCACTACACATGAGAGAGAGACAGATTTTACTGTCCTTTTAAACTACTTCTCTCCGCTAGGCTCTGCATAATTTTATACACATCTTACCTTAGTAGGTAACACACATAAAAGTTGCTGGTGAACGCAGCAGGCCAGGCAGCATCTCTAGGAAGAGGTGCAGTCGACGTTTCAGGCCGAGACCCTTCGTCAGGACTAACTGAAGGAAGAGTGAGTAAGGGATTTGAAAGTTGGAGGGGGAGGGGGAGATCCAAAATGATAGGAGAAGACAGGAGGGGGAGGGATGGAGCCAAGAGCTGGACAGGTGATAGGCAAAAGGGATACGAGAAGATCATGGGACAGGAGGTCCAGGAAGAAAGATGGGGGGGGGGACCCAGAGGATGGGCAAGGGGTATTTTCAGAGGGACAGAGGGAGAAAAAGGAGAGTGAGAGAAAGAATGTGTGTATAAAAATAAGTAACAGATGGGGTACGAGGGGGAGGTGGGGCATTAGCGGAAGTTAGAGAAGTCGATGTTCATGCCATCAGGTTGGAGGCTACCCAGTCGGAATATGAGGTGTTGTTCCTCCAACCTGAGTGTGCCTTCATCTTTACAGTAGAGGAGGCCGTGGATAGACATGTCAGAATGGGAATGGGATGTGGAATTAAAATGTGTGGCCACTGGGAGACCCTGCTTTCTCTGGCAAACAGAGTGTAGGTGTTCAGCGAAACCGTTTCCCAGCCTGCGTCGGGTCTCGCCAATATATAAAAGGCCACATCGGGAGCTCCGGACGCAGTATATCACCCCAGCCGACTCACAGGTGAAGTGTTGCCTCACCTGGAAGGACTGTTTGGGGCCCTGAATGGTGGTAAGGGAGGAAGTGTAAGGGCATGTGTAGCACTTGTTCTGCTTACATGGATAAGTGCCAGGAGCTAGGTGCCCATAGCTACACCTTTAGTTTGGAGGAAGTGGGAGGAGCCAAAGGAGAAATTATTAAGAGTAAGGACTAATTCCGCTAGACGGAGCAGAGTGGTGGTAGAGGGGAACTGATTAGGTCTGGAATCCAAAAAGAAGCGTAGAGCTTTGAGACCTTCCTGATGGGGGATGGAAGTATATAGGGACTGGACATCCATGGTGAAAATAAAGCGGTGGGTGCCAGAGAACTTAAAATCATCGAAAAGTTTAAGAGCGTGAGAAGTGTCACGAACATAGGTAGGAAGGGATTGAACGAGGGGGGATAAAACCATGTCGAGGTACCCGTATGGGTCCTAGGTATGCCTGCCTTTTTGTTGGCTTTGTGGAACAATCTATGTTCCGTGCCTATTCTGGTACCTGTCCCCCACTTTTTCTTCGCTACATCGACGACTACATTGGCGCTGCTTCCTGCACGCATGCAGAGCTTGTTGACTTTATTGACTTTGCCTCCAACTTTCACCCTGCCCTCAAGTTTACCTGGTCCATTTCCGACACCTCCCTCCCCTTTCTAGATCTTTCTGTCTCTGTCTCTGGAGACAGCTTATCCACTGATGTCTACTATAAGCCTACTGACTCTCACAGCTATCTGGACTATTCCTCTTCTCACCCTGTCTCTTGCAAAAACGCCATCCTCTTCTCGCAATTCCTCCGTCTCCACCGCATCTGCTCTCAGGATGAGGCTTTTCATTCCAGGACGAGGGAGATGTCTTCCTTTTTTAAAGAAAGGGGCTTCCCTTCCTCCACTATCAACTCTGCTCTTAAACGCATCTCCCCCATTTCATGTACATCTGCTCTCACTCCATCCTCCCGCCACCCCACTAGGAATAGGGTTCCCCTGGTCCTCACCCACCACCTCACCAGCCTCCGGGTCCAACATACTATTCTCCGTAACTTCCGCCACCTCCAACGGGATCCCACCACTAAGCACATCTTTCCCTCCCCCACTCTCTCTGCATTCCGCAGGGATCGCTCCCTACGCAACTCCCTTGTCCATTCGTCCCCCCCATCCCTCCCCACTGATCTCCCTCCTAGCACTTATCCATGTAAGCGGAACAAGTGCTACACATGCCCTTACACTTCCTCCCTTACCACCATTCAGGGCCCCAAACAGTCCTTCCAGGTGAGGCAACACTTCACCTGTGAGTCGGCTGGGGTGATATACTGCGTCCGGAGCTCCCGATGTGGCCTTTTATATATTGGCGAGACCCGACGCAGACTGGGAGACCGCTTTGCTGAACACCTACGCTCTGTCCGCCAGAGAAAGCAGGATCTCCCAGTGGCCACACATTTTAATTCCACATCCCATTCCCATTCTGACATGTCTATCCACGGCCTCCTCTACTGTAAAGATGACGGCACACTCAGGTTGGAGGAACAACACCTTATATTCCGTCTGGGTACCCTCCAACCTGATGGCATGAACATCGACTTCTCTAACTTCCGCTAATGCCCCACCTCCCCCTCGTACCCCATCTATTACTTATTTTTATACACACATTCTTTCTCTCACTCTCCTTTTTCGCCCTCTGTCCCTCTGAATATACTTCTTGACCATCCTCTGGGTCCCCCCCTCCTTGTCTCTCTTCCCGGACCTCCTGTCCCATGATCCTCTCGTATCCCTTTTGCCAATCACCTGTCCAGCTCTCGGCTCTATCCCTCCCCCTCCTGTCTTCTCCTATCATTTTGGATCTCCCCCTCCCCCTCCAACTTTCAAATCCCTTACTCACTCTTCCTTCAGTTAGTCCTGACGAAGGGTCTCGGCCTGAAACGTCGACTGCGCCTCTTCCTATAGATGCTGCCTGGCCTGCTGCGTTCACCAGCAACTTTGATGTGTGTTGCTTGAATTTCCAGCATCTGCAGAATTCCTGTTGTTTACCTTAGTAGGTGTTTCTTTATAATTCTCAGTTCTAACCCAGACCTGCAGCTGTTCCATTGACACTTTTTTTTTGTATCCAGTACATTTACCAAACACTTTGAATCAAATTGGCTGAAGATGAACTTTTGTGACAGGGAAACTACAAGGTCTGGCCAAAATAGATCACCTACTTGGCACTTGAGCCTTGTCTTTTGCACTTACTTGTGGGCAATTGACATCATTAAAGATACTTATGGAACCTTCATCTGCCCTCAGAGGATAATTTAATAAAGCTATATAGAATGTTTAGCTATTTAAACATCAGCTAAAATACTGTATTTCATACTATGACCCCCACCACCAAGGACAAGAACAACAGGCACAGAGGAACACCACTACCTGCAGTTCTACTATATCGGTCCCTCCCTCTACCCAACACTACACATCATTTTAAATGGAAAATTTAAAGTTTTTCCTTCATTACTGGGCCAAAATTCAACAGAACTGAGGGAGTACCTTCAGAAGAATGATAGCAATGTCGCATCACCACTTTCTAATGGGTAACAGCTTCTGTTCTTGCCAGTATGCCTCAAACCCCAAAACTTGAGATTATGGACACAATATACACTGAATCACCAAATTAAAATACTCTTTCTTCAACAAATGATCCAAATGACTTCAACAGCAAATGGTTTACAACTTGCCACTTACGAACAATGCCATGTTAGTGTTGGGCTTCAATTGAACATTTGATTTCATTATGGAAAGTAGCAAGCCTTTGAGGGTTCTCTTTTCCCTTCTCAAGCTTATCAAGGTCAACAGAATGTTTAGCTGAAGGATCTTGACCCAAAACGTCAACTGTACTTTTTTTTCCCCACAGATGCTGCCTGGCCTGCTGCGCTCCTACAACATTTTATGTTTGTTTGAGAATGTTTTGTTTAATCATTCTGATATCAAACAAACTCTAAGGAGAATATTATGTGACAATTTTTATGATATCAATCAGCACCATCAAAAAGATCTTTGTAAACAGACAGCTAATATTTGAGGTTGAGCTGCCTTGTGGGAACTGTTTGTGCCAAGTCATGTCATTTGGCTCTCCCATCCCCCACCTCCCGTAAGCCTATTCCTCCCTTTGGCTCTGTTTCCTCCACAAGCCCCATACTGTTTTCACAGCTGTGTTTGTATACCCTGGGGAAACCTGCCAAGTGCACCCTGTCCTACAGCTACCTCCTGTCCATTACCACCAAGACAAACATTTGTATCAAAAAAAATGAAACAAATAGCATTACAGACAGAATCCAGACTGAAGTTTACTTGCTTTCTGTCAATTTTATAAGCATTTCAGTTCAGTGGTACAGTATTTCTTTCCTCATTTTTATACAAATATATGGAATAGCTGTGAAGCAGTCAACGTGTACAGGGAGTGTGTGGGTGGCTTTTTGCACGGAATTCCAAGGACAGACACCCTGTAAAAATAAATCACAGTACATCTCCTTCTTATAACAAGGGAATAGTAATAATTCAGACAATTTATTCCTAGTCTATACCGCCTCCTTAAACCACCACTGTCCCATCTGAATAGCAATAACTCAATCATTTATACGCTCCACTATGGCCTACAAACCCTGGATTCCAATATTTTTATTATCTTTCACAAAGCACCAAGAAAAATATTTATGCTCAATGCCGTAGAAACAGTCTGATTTCCCCATTACCTCATCAAATGAGAAAAACACTGTTCCCATAGGTGGCAGGTGGCTAACAGAAAATTATTTCAAAGAAAATGTATGAAAGTGACCCAGTTTTCTTAATATTAAAATTCACATAAACATTTCATTATTAAAATGCAATAAAGTAATCAATATAGATAAATAAGGGTTTTTGATAGTGTGGTAAAGTTTCTTCCAATTATTGATTAACATATAGGAGAGAGATTGAAAATCTGGCTGAGTGGTGCCATAACAACAACCTCTTACTCAATGTCAGCAAGACCAAGGAGCTGATTATTGACTTCAGGAGAAGGAAACCAGAGGTCCTTGAGCCAGTCCTCACTGGAGGAGGAGAGGTGGAGAGAGTCAGCAACTTTAAATTCCTCAGTGTTATTATTTTAAAGGACCTATACTGGGCCCAGCATTTAAGTGCAATTATGAAGAAGGCATAGCAGCACCTCTATTTCCTTAGGAGTTTGTGAAGATTTGGCATGACATCTAAAATTTTGACATACTTCCATAGATGTACTGGAGAGTATATTAACTGGCTGCATCACAACCTGGTATGGAAACACCAATGTCCTTGAATGGAAAAATCTATAAAAAGTAGTGAATACAGCCCAGCCCATCACAGGTAAAGCCCTCCCCACCACTGATAACATCTACATGAAAGGTCGTTGCAAGAAAGCAACGTCCATCATCAGGCACCCCTACCACCTAAGACACGCTCTCTTCTTGCTGCTGCCTTCAGGGTGGTGGTACAGAAGCCTCAGGACACACGTCACCAGGTTCGGGAACAGTTATTACCCCTCAACCATTAGGCTCTTGAACCAAATGGGATAACTTCACTTGGCCCATTATTGAAATGCTCCCACAACCTATGGACTCGCTTTCAAGGACCCTTCACCTCATGTTTTCAATATTTATTGCTTTTTTTTGCATTTGCACATTTTTTTGCATGCAGGATGAACACCCAAGTTGGTGCTGTCTTTCATTGATTCTGTAATGGTTATTATTCTATTGTGGATTTATTGAGTATATCCACGAGAAAATGAATCTCAGGGTTATATGGTGACATAGGTACTTTGATAATAAATTTACTTTAAACGTGTAAAATCCTAAAGGGATTGGACAGGCTAGATGCAGGAAGATTGTTCCCGATGTTGGGGAAGTCCAAAACGAGGGGTCACAGTTTAAGGATAAAGGGGAAGCCTTTTAGGACTGAGATGAGGAAAAACTTCTTCACACAGAGGGTGGTGAATCTGTGGAATTCTCTGTCACAGGAAACAGTTGAGGCCAGCTCATTGGCTATATTTAAGAGGGAGTTAGATATGGCCCTTGTGGCTAAAGGGATCGGGGGTATGGAAAGAAGGCAGGTACAGTGTTCTGAGTTGGATGATCAGCCACGATCATACTGAATGGTGGTGCAGGCTCGAAGGGCCAAATGGCCTACTCCTGCACCTATTTTCTATGTTTCTATAATATATCATTGTAAAATATGACAATTCTGCATGTCAGTAATAAATTTTGCCATAGAAGAAACTGGAGTTTTAAGGGTAATTGTAATTTATTAACCATGACTTCATGACTAGTTCTAAAATATCTATTGGCCATCAATTCTATTTGAATATTATTAAATATTGGCAGATTAATTGATTATCACATGTACAGAGGTACAGTGAAAACCTGCCTTGCATGCCACATAGATCATTTCATCAACAACAGTGCACTGAGGTAGTCCTAGGTAAAACAATTTTACAGAATGCAAAATAAAGTGTTATAGTACAGAGAAAGTGCAGTGCAACAAGGCTCAAGGACACAACAAGGTAGATTGTGAGCTCAAGAGTCCATCCTATCATACTAGGGAACTGTCCAATGGTCTTCTATCAGCAGAATAGAAGCTGTCCATGAGCCTGGCAATACGCACTTTCAGGATTTTACCTTCTGCCCAGTGGAGGGGGGTGGGGGGGAAGCAAGTGTCCAGAGTGGCAGGGGTCTTTGACTATATTGGCTGTTTTACTGAGGCAGTAAGAAATGTAGACAGAATCCATGGCAAGTAAGGTTCGTTACCGTGATATGCTGACCTGTGTCCACAACTCTGTTCTGTTTGCAATGGCTGTACCAAGCTGTGATGCATTGGGATAGGATGTTTTCTATAGTGCATTGACAGAAATTGGTGAGGGTCAAAAGGGACGTGCCAAACTTCTTTAGCCTCCTAGGAGCCACTGCTGAGCTTGCAAGCTCTCATCTGATGTAGACCAATCTCACATTAGCAATGGAGAAACAGAATAGTATTTAATAAAAAAAAAGTGGTCCTGAAATTCTTAGGTTGATTTCAAGAAAATTCAGAAAAAAGATATGAGACCTGCTGATAGACGGCTTACAAATGGTATGACAACACATTATAAATCAGTTTAGATAGTAATTCCAAATAATGGTAACTTCAAATAGAACATATGGATTGCAGCAAAAGTGTACTAAGTGCCGTATTTAGTATGAACATTTGTCACATTGTCACATTTATTTTACAAATAGTGACTGACAAATTGAATATCTGTTCTTTTTTGCCAGCTCTGGAAGTTCCACAAGAAATGAGTTATGATACTATTTTCTCAATCTCTAATCACTAGAGACCGATAAAACTGCAAAAATTGGTAATTCACAAAGACAAAAGTGTAAGAAGCAATATGCATCAAGTGGCCTCTCAAGTTTTGCTCTACCATTCAATAAAATTATGGCTTATTTGATCACTGGTTCAATGACACTTTCCTACTTGATCCCTATAATTCACTGGCAGTCCAATTGTCTTTCTCGGCCTTAAATATATATAACTCAGCATCTGTAGCTCTCCAGGGCAGAGAATTCCAAAGACTTTCAACCTTCTGAGAAGAGAAATTTCTCCTCAATTAAGTCCTAAATGACTCTTTATCTTGAGACTATATCTCATTCTAGATCACCCCACCAGTGGGAAATTCCTCACTGGCTCTGGCCTGTTAAGTTTTCAAAACAGATATGTTAAGTGAGTGGGCAAAGATCTGGCAACTGGAGTACAAGTTGGGAAAACATGCAATTTACTATTTTGGCTGGAAAAATAAAAGACCTTTTAAATGGAGGGAGACTGTAAAGTTCTAAGATACATAAGATCAAGCTGTCATGCAGAGCTAGCAGAAGACAAATACAAAAGTACAGAAAATAATTAGGAAAACCAAAAGAAACTCGTAGTTTATTGCTGGGGGAATTGAATACAAAAGTAGGAAGGCTGTGCTTCATTTTATAGACTATAGAGCATAGGAGAGTCCACATCTGGAGCACTGTGTACAGTATTGGCAACCTTATTTAGGAAAGCATTCTAAAGCTTAGAATTTGGTCTAATTTTTGTTACAGGCAAGTTGTCAAATTTGGACAAGCTATAATTACATCTGATGTAACTGAGGAGGAGGAGGAAAAGGGACTTGACTGAAATGTGCAATATCCTGATAGGCTTTGATAGTCTGGATATGGAAAGTGGAGAGTCTAGAAATAGGAGTTTAAAAATAAGCAGTTGCTTACTTAATTAGGTAATTCTATTAACTTCAAGGATTGGCAAATGTACATTTGTTGAAGATTTTTAAGGCAGAAGTGGACATTTGTTAATCCAACAGTGAAAATTTACCACCCAAAAAGGGGAAGTAACAGTTGAGATTACAGTCAGATTAGTAATAATCTTATTAAATGATGGAGCAGGGCATATTGGCCAAGAGGCTGCTTCTTCTCCCAATTCATATATTTTTATGTAAAACTTATGATATGATAAATCACCTGAAGTCCAGAGAGACACACAATCTATTTAATCTTTCTTCATATGGCAACCCCTTTATCTCAGGAATCAGTCCAGTATATCTTTTTTGCAATGCTCCAAAGCAAGAACAACTTTCCTTAAATCAGGGGGCCACAAATTGTATGTGACACCATAGGTATTGTCTTGGCAATGCCGTAAAGTTGTAATAAAACTTCCATGATTTTTATTTACCTTTCTTGAAAAATCAAAGACAACATTCCATTTACTTTTCTAATTGCTTAATATTTGTTGACTGCTTCTTGTACACTCAGATCCCTCTTGGAATCGTTAAACTCATACCACTTAAATAATACTCTTCTTTGACTCTTTGGAGTAAAGTGGCAACCTCTACAAACAGATATAAATGCAGTCACCAATTGCATGTTGGAATCTTGCAATTTATCTAATATACAAAAAGGGTAGTTGCCTAAAACCCTTTTACACGGAAGTAAAAGTAATATTGAAAAATCAGAATCTGAGCTCTGAATAATTAAAAATGCTTCAGATAAGGCACTACAGATTTCCGAAGTTAAGGTGATTAAAGATATGATATAATTTTAATTACTTCCAATCTAGTTGCATTTTGCCAAATGCAGTTGGTGTCAATGAACGTGTAAAATTGCTTTGGTGCATAGTTAAATGGACAATACACAGAACTAAAAATGCCTGAAAGGCTATGGCATTTTCTCTCAACAGCTACTCATAGCTCTGTTTACTTGGTCTTCAAGATGCCTTTAAGAAGCGTAATTTTACACAAGTATTAAAATGCTTTAGGCTACGTTCACACTACGCCGGATAATTTTGAAAACGCCAGTTTCGAGTAAAAACGATAGGCGTCCACACTAACGGTTTTTCGAAATATCTCTGTCCATATTAGACGGATATTTGGGCGAATCTCCTCCTACTGGGCATGCGCAGGACACACAGAAAACAAGCGAAGAGGAAACGGTATACTTGGTGTGCGTTTGTCCAGTTACAGAGTAGAAAAACTTAAAAGGAATTGCTCTTGGCTGTCGCGCAGGAGGACTTAAAACTAAAAAAAACAAATACTGGAGCATATGGAGGAAACCGACAGGGAGTTCACAGACAGTATGACCCGGCTGACGACGAACATTGAAAAACTGACTAACTCTGTTGCATTAATAAAGCACCTTGTTAAATGTATAAAACATGTCTGCATCAGTGTTATCTTGTATTTCCATACAATGTTACATTAGGCTGTTACGCATCTATTGTCAGAGAAGTACTTGCATAAGTAGGTAAACCACCTTCATACAAGCAAGGACAGAAAACAGGGCAAAATGAGAATACTTATTTATTCAGTAAGCTATGGGTCAAAGTATTTGGTGAGTACACTTCTAACTCCTCTGGCTTCAGTCTCGTTGCCGTCTGTTCTGAAATTGTTAGGTTCTGCAAAGCACAGAATCAAATATTGCTGTGATGATTGTACACTCTAGTATCAATTGTTTGACGACAATAAAGTAGTAATAATAATAAGAAGAAAACAATGAAATGCCACACTGTCACCATCTGTTCCGGCACGTCATGTCAGCAGTTTTAAAAAGCTCCGGTTACCCTGTATACACTGCAACGGATATTAGGCGTTTTCAGATTTATTCATTCTGAAGACCGTTTCTGAAAATCTCCATTTTCGGAGGATGAAAACGCCATTTTAGTGTGGACAGAGGGTCAAAACGAAGAGAAAAAGCTTTGTTTTCAAAATTATCCAGTGTAGTGTGGACGTAGCCTTAGTCCACAATGTGAAAGTTCCCTGAAATGAAGCTAATATACTGTTCAAGGCATTTGGGTCACTGTAAGGTCACTCTCCAATTGTGCCAAAGATTGATTTGTTACAATTGAATATAACAATGCAAATTTATAATTGTTACTATATTGTTACTTTAGACAAAATCATGGCTGTTTTTTTTAGCTCAGATACCATTTTCCTTTCTATCCACATCCTTTTACATCTTCAATATCCAGAAATCTATAAACCTTCATATGAATGAAGTCAATTACTGAGCCCCCAAAGCCCTCCAAAAGTATAGAATCCTAAAGATTCATTACTTTCTGAGTGAAGAAATTCTTCCTCCTCTCAGTTCTAAATGGTCTGACCCTTAATTTGGGACTAATAGCAATTTCTAAATTCTTTTAGACGGAAAATTCCATTCTTCATCCGCCCTGTTAAGCCTGCTATGAATTTTTTATGTTTCACTATCACTTTTCATTCTTCCAAACCCTAGAAAACAGACAGTGAATGTCCAGCTTACTCACTCAATCTCACCTATAAGACTTGCCACCCCACAAGTTAGGTGAGGCAGCAGCGCTGACATTTTTACAACATATAAAAAGTTGATTGTTGACAGAACTTCAGAATTTAAAAACAGGTCATACTCATCTTAAAATAGACATGGTGAACAGAAAAAAATGCCAATCATTTTCTGTTAAAATGTTTGCTACGAATAATATGTAATCATTTATTACAAATCAAACAAAAAGCCACATTTTTAGCTTCAATATATAAGGTATATGCATTTTAGTGGTTATTTCCGCTGTTCTTATACCTCTCATTTTTGCCCTAAGATTTAAATTTTCAACGTAATAATGTGACTTTGCTTCACCTGCGGGGTAATTACTGTTTGCAACAAGTTCTACATAGTTAATTTGCAAATTAGGAGTAAACCTTTAATATCTGTTACTGCTTGATTATAGTATATAATTTGCAGTAAAGTTCAACTTTTGAAAGATGTGCTTTCAGTCATTTTTCCCCCTTTTGTTTAACTGTAAACCATGTTTTTTAAAAAATATATTGGAGGGTAAAACCAATAAAAACCAAAAACTATTAACTCTGTATAAATGAATATGGGAGTTCAGAATTACAAAACGATATTGATCTTTATCTTTCTGCTCCACTAGCAAATATCCTACACCATCAAGAAAGGTCAATATAGAAAACCTAGTTTTACAGTACTGACCAACATCTTTCAAATACAAAGTGATCTGTATTCATTTCATTCAAAACTGCAACACATAAATGTTACGAAGTTTGGTTTACAGTAGGTCAGTAATACCTCATGTCCTCAATAATAACAGCTTATGCTTTCACCTTAGAAGGTAAGCTATTCAAATCATTTGATGGGTTGAGTGAAGGGTGTTAAAGTGAGTTTTTGGGTAGATGATTCACTTACACTTAAATAGACAATAGACAATAGGTGCAGGAGTAGGCCATTCAGCCCTTTGAGCCAGCACCGCCATTCACTGTGATCATGGCTGATCATCCACAATCAGTACCCTGTTCCTGCCTTCTCCTCATATCCCTTGACACAGTTACCTTTAAGAGCTCTATCTAACTCTTTCTTGAAAGAATCCAGAGAACCACTACCTTCTGAGGCAGAGCATTCCACAGATCCACAACCCTCTGTCGAACAGGAGACTAGTGGCCAAGCCATTTTCACACAAAGTACTGTGGATTGAGTTCATTTGTAACAATGTATTTCCTAAAAGCTGTGAATACCAGATGCTGCTGACGCCTCTGAGATGAAGTTTACAGGTAGTTTCGAAGAAAGCATTATCTATACTTCATAGATACGAATTGTCTTCTATGTTAGCATGTAAAATGCCAAATAAATGTATTGTGGATTTAACTTACATTCCTAAAGGCTGTGGATACCAGGCTAGACATGCGGGCATCAGGAGGAAAGGATGAAGTCAGAAGGTGTGATGTTTTGTATGTAGCTTCAGAGGAAAGTATTGTTTATGTACTGTTTATACTGTGAATAGGGATTGCCTTTTGTGTTTAGCAAATAAACGTCGAGCCCACACTGGGCTAGCAGACCTTTCTACCGAAAGCGTCTCTGTCCGTATGATGCCTGCTGTACCTTGTTTTGTTGAATAAAGAAGCTGCTTTGTATCTACCAGTAACCCTGTCTCTCCAGTGATTTCATCCACACTACAACTAAGGGGCACTCACAATACTATTTTGGTAATCAGCAGACTTAACAAAATATTATATTATCATAAACCTAGCCTAATATACAAGGGATCCTAAAGGCAGACAAGAGAATATATGCAGATGCTGGAAGTCCAAGCAACACACAGAAAATGCTGGAGAAACTCAGAAGGCCAGGCAGCATCGATGGAAAAAAGTACAGTCAGCACTTCAGACTGAGACCCTTGAAGGGAAAAAAGATGGAGTAGATTTAAAATGTGGGGGAGGAGAGAGAGAACTACAAAGTGATAGTGAAACCAGGAGGAGGAGGGATGAAGCAAAGAGCTAGCAAGTTGATTGGTTAAAGAGATACAGGGCTGGAGAAGGAGAAGACAGAAGGCCATGGAAGAAGGACAAGAGGGGAGGAGTGCCAGAGGGAGATGATGGGTAGGGAAGGAGATAAGGTGAAGGGAAAAGGGGATGGGGACGTGAAGTGGGGGGTGAGGGGTACGAAACTAGAAGTTCGAGAAATCGACGTTCATACCATCAGGTTGGAATACAAGGTACTGTTCCTCCAACCTGAGTGTGGCTTCATTGCGACAGTAGAAGAGGCCATGGATTGACATACCAGAATGGAAATAGAAAGTGGAATTAAAATGTGTGGCCACTGGGAGATCTCGCTTTTTCTGAAAGATGGAGCATAGGTGCTCGGCGAAGCGGTCTCCCAATCTATGTCGGGTCTCACCAATATATAGGAGGCCATCCAGGAGACCCCACACAGAATATGCTCCCAACAGCCTCACAGGCAATGTGTCGCCTCACCTGGAAGGACTGTTTGGGGCCCTGAATGGTCGTGAGGGAGGTGGTGTAGGGGAGGTATAGTACTTGTTCTACTTGCAAGGATAAGTACCAGGAGTGAGATCAGTGGGGAGGGCTGAATGAACAAGGGAGTCACGTATGATACACGATAACCATGGAATCTCTTTGGAAACAATATATAGATTGTTAACAAAAAATTCTGGTTTAGAAAAACATTAAAACCTAATTAATTTCAGTATTTCCCTTCACTTTCATCTCTTGTCAAATATTGAGTGCTACCATGATGGTGCAACATAAGAAATAGGAGCAGGAGGAGGCCATCTGGCCTGTCAAGCCTGCTCCACCATTCAATAAAATCATGACTGATATGGCTATGGACTCATCTCCACGTATCTGCCTTTTCCCCATTACCCTTAGTTCCCCTACAATGCAAAAATCTATCCAACCTTGTCTTAAGTATATTTACTGAGGTAGCCTCCACTGCTTCATTGGGCAGAGAGTTCCACAGATCTTAATAATTTCACACAA
Organism: Mobula hypostoma; assembly: GCF_963921235.1. Taxonomy (NCBI): domain Eukaryota; kingdom Metazoa; phylum Chordata; class Chondrichthyes; order Myliobatiformes; family Myliobatidae; genus Mobula; species Mobula hypostoma. Next base: position 133,478,672 of record NC_086102.1, on the reverse strand, counting down.
AACTAGAATGAATTTTTAAAATGTCAGTGAAATTCTCATGTAACCTCATGATTCATAATTTCTAATAATTGAATAGACAATAATGCATTCACAAAGGAATTCACATATTTGTAAACATTCGGGGAGATGTCTATAAACCAAGTGCAACTTAAAGAGCTGCATATTTAATTCCTGAATGTTGCTAAAGTACATTTTAAAGTACAAATGGTTAAACAAATGGTTATTTATCGTGTATCAAGAAACCCATCGGTAATGTGCAAGTAACCATGAGGCGAAAATTAACCACACATGTGAAACGTACAATCGGGTTTGATCATCCTGGAGTCAGTCCGCTACCCAGACTTGCTGGTTTTTAAATGTTGTGTCTTGTATGTCCAAAACATTAAACTAATTCAATGAAGACATGGGAATCCAAATCGTGGGTCTAACTTAGTTTACTTTAAGCGAGGCTTAAATATATTTATTTATTTTCCTTTTCTCACCCCTTATGAGTGGTGTATATACATTTTTCCCCTCAGTCTCAGGTCCTCCCGCAGAGGCCTGGGAGCCTGAGGATTTGGTGCAGTATCTTGCTGTTCCTAGTAGTGTGCTCTTCTGGACCGCGATCCCAGATGTTGTTCCTGGGATTTGTTGAAGCCACTCTCCTAGTCCAGATGTCATAGCTCCAAGGTGTCCCTATCACCACTAGGATTACTCTGGCTTTAACCTTCAATATCCTTTATCTGCCCTTTCAAGCCCTGGCATTTCTTCAGCTTCTCCTATTCATCTTCCTGACGTTACTGTCATTTGAGACTGCGACATCTGTTACTATTGCTTTCTTTTGGTCCTTGTCTAGTATTACAATGTCTGGTTGGTTGGCCAGTACCTGCTTATCAGTCTATATTTGGAAGTCCCACAGGATCTTAGCTCTGTCATTCTCCACTAGCTTCTCGTGCATTTCCCATTTGGATTTGGCAGTGCGCAATCCATATTCAGCGCAGATGTTTCTGTACACAATTCCTATACACATAAAATCACTCAAATATTATTGAAACATGAAATACACAACACTCCTCCCTACTTAACTATAAACATTAACTGAATACAGAATTCTACTCCACTGCACACACTATATTAATTCAACTGTCATATACAGACATCCACAACATAGTAAATTTTGAAAGATTTATAGTAATTGCTGTGAAGGATTTCTTACTCTTGTGGGATAATGTCTTTCCTGACGAGGGAAGTCACTCTGCTTGGCAGGTGAGATCTGGCTGTGAAACAATCTCAGATTCTGGGGCCTCCACTGCGGTGGCTTTAGGAGTTGACTGAGACTGGAGGAAGTGGTTCTGATAGTGGTAGCCACCTTTCTTTCCCTTTTTTCTTCTTCTAGTTTGTGCATCTTAATCTTGGGAAGGTGGATTTAGTTCACTGGAGTATTCCCTTGTTAATCCTTCTATTGCTCCCTTTACAATAATGAGCACTCCTCTTAGTTTCCTCATCCACAACATCATCTGATGAATCCTCTATTTTTGTAACTCCATTGACTCTTTTTTTTGGCCTTCCCTTCATCTAGCTGGGCTTTGGTCTTTGCATCTACCTTTTACAAACAGTTTTTGTCTCCCACTGGAATTTCATGCAATAACCTTAATGCAGGCAGAGTAGATTCTGGTTCATTATACACACAAAAGCCGAATACTTGCAACTTTCCTGAAGCTCCTCGAACCCTCTTCCATCTTAACACCAAGCAACATGTTGCAAATAACTGCCAGATTAACATATCAAGAGCTTTCTCAGTTATGTTGTCTGCAAAAGCTGTTGTAGTTGGACCACTGTTTTCATCATTTTTACACTTTCTCTGAGCAGTATAGCCCTCCCATGGTCCAATACGCTTTCCAACCCCAAGGCAAAGAGGGTGGCACCGACACCCATTTGTCCTCTGCTGGGCAATGGTTTATGGTGATCGGCATGGAGATAGTTGTGGCATCATGCAGTGCCTTTCTCAATTCGCTTTCAGTTGGCTTCATTGCAGGGGATCTGACAAATGGTGGGTGGATCTCCAATCAAGCTGTGGTTGTCTCAGCCAATCACACCCCATCAATGCTGGTCCTTCTGTTTTTACCACAAACAAGCTCAATGTGGCTTGATAGTTGTTGTATTTCAGTTACGAATGTCATTCCCACAGGAGTTATCTTTTCTCCAATACAAGTTCTTAGTTGGATATCTGCACAGGCTTCAGTTTGGTATCTTTGAAATGCCATTCAAACTCATTTTGTGGAATAGTGAAACAGCTGAGCACGTGTCCAATTTCATTTTAATTAATTTGCTGTTCACTTCTGCATTGCTTGTCTATTGTTAATGTTCACATTGTAAACCTCAACACACATTCCTGTGTCTCTCATCATTATCAGACTTTTCATCAAAAGCATGCAGATTAGTGCTCTTCTTGAAACTACAATTTGATTTTTTTAAGCTTTTTCTCTTCTTCGTACGGTCCATTTATTTTTGTCCACCCGACATACTCTTTGTATATGCCGTACTTGGTTGCATTTTCTATAAGTTTCACTTTTAAATCTGCATTGGTCTGATGTATGTGAGCCCCTGCCACAATTGTAACAATTTAGCCAGGGTGGTTTCTGTTTAGAAGCTGCAATTTTATTCATGCTTACTTGAATTCCTGACTGCACTCAACTGCATTTCTGTCTGCTGTTTCCATTGAAACAGTGATTTCAACTGCTCTTCTAAATGTGAGCTATGTTTCAGTTAGGAGCTGTTTTTGAATGTTTCTTTTAAGATTCCACAGACTAAATAATCTCTCAGTGTATCATTAAGCCTATTACCAAACTGAAAATGCACAAATCTCTTCAATTCAGCCATGTATGCTGAAATGGACTCCCCCCTTTTTTTAAATTATTTTCCTTATGAAATCCAAAGCATTCTGCAATCAACAGTGGCTTTGGTTCTAAGTATTCCTGCTTTACTATGACAGGGAAGCACACTTTAGATGATTTAGTTTAACTACGCCAACTTCAAGGCAAACTGTATGATGTATGCCTTTAAACCCAAAGCACTGAGCACAATCAGCACTCACCATTCATTGGCCATTTCATTCGCTTCAAAATACTGTTGCAAAAGCTCAGTTTCATGAGCCAATTACCCACTGTGTAATCAAATTCATCAATTTTTCAATGTAGCCAGCCATTTCTTTTTTTTAAATGATTATCATCACCCAGTTCTCTCCCTCTCCCTCTCTCTCATGCAGTCAAGGTGTTTCAATAGATTGTAGTAAAAATACACCTGTTTCTGGAAGGTCCAACTGCTAGTGAGTCAGTGTCCTGGCAAAAACTACACCACGAAGACAAAAGAACTTAAGCAACTCTACAAAAAGGTTATTGAAAAGCACAAGTCAGGAGTCTATTAAGAAATTACTATAAATCAATAACTATTCATTCACATTTCCACTAGTTATCTAATTTAATACCACCTTTTCCAAACTGCACAAGAACTTCCTATTGATGTTTTGTACTTGTGCTGGATATATAGAAGCCACCCAATTTAAATGTTTTATACAACTGGAATAAATTCACATAGTATAATGTGGATATAGAGCCTCAATGTTTTTTTTGCGAATAATTTTAATCATATTACCTTTTCATTTCCATCAAACCCCTAGCTAATCTCAAAGATGTGTTCATCTAACAACCTGCTATCAGGTTCTTTTGATACTTCTAGTTGCCAAGTAATCTTGTCATAGACTTAAGCAGTGATATTCATGAACTATGAATTGTTACTGTCAACAAAACTGCATTCCCTAGTTTTCATTAGTGGATAATTAGTGAGTCTTACTTCAGTGGTTGGTAAGTTGATGGAGAAGATCCTGAGAGGTAGGATTTATTAACATTTGGAGAGGCATAATATGATTAACAATAGTCCGCATGGCTTTGTCAAAGGCAGGTCGTGCCTTACGGGCCTGATTGAATTTTTTGAGGATATGACTAAACACATTGATGAAGGTAGAGCGGTAGATGTAGTGTATATGGATTTCAGCAAGGTATTTGATAAGGTACCCCATGCAAGGTTTATTGAGAAAGTAAGGAGGCATGGGATCCAAGGGGACTTTGCTTTGTGGATCCAGAACTGGCTTGCCCACAGAAGGCAAAGAATGGTTGTAGATGGGTCATATTCTGCATGGAGGTCGGTGACTAGTGATGTGCCTCAGGGATCTGTTCTGGGACCCTTACAGTTCGTGATTTTTATAAATGACCTGGATGAGGAAGTAGAGGGATGGGTTAGTAAATTTGCTGATGACACAAAGGTTGGGGGTGTTGTGGATAGTCTAGTCAAAATATGATGGCAGAATATGGTATTAATGGTAAGATTGAGGAGTGAGGAGGATCAGAGGGATCTTGGGGTCCAAGTCCATAGGACACTCAAAGCTGCTGTGCAGGCTGACTGTGTGGTTAAGAAGGCGTACAGTATATTGGCCTTCATGAACCGTGGGATTGAGTTCAGGAACCAAGAGGTTATGTTTCAACTGTATAGAACCCTGGTCAGACCCCACTTGGAGTACTCTGCTCAGTTCTGGTCACCTCACTACAGGAAGGATGTGGATACTATAGAAAGGGTGCAGAAGGGATTTACAAGGATGTTGCCTGGATTGGGGAGCATGCCTTATGAGAATAGGTTGAGTGAACTTGGCCTTTTCTCCTCGGAGCAGCGGAGGACGAAAGGTGACCTGATAGAGGTGTACAAGATGATGAGAGGAATTGATCATGTGGATAGTCAGAGGCTTTTTCCCAGGGCTGAAATAGCTGACACGAGATGGCACAGTTTTAAGGTGCTTGGAATTAGGTACAGAGGAGATGTCAGGGGCAAGCTGTTGTTTTTTTTTTACACAGAGAGTGGTGAGTGCGTAGAATGGGCTGCCGGTGACAGTGGTGGAGGCAGATACAATAGGGTCTTTTAATAGACTTTTGGAAAGGTACATGGAGCTTTGAAAAATAGAGGGCTATGGGTAACCCTAGGTAATCGCTAAGGTAAGTACATGTTCAGCACAGCATTGTGGGCCGAAAGGCCTGTATTGTGCCATAGTTTTTCTATGTTTCTGTAATACATTGGAGAAGACACACAAGCATCTCTCTTTAAAAAAAAGAGAGAAATTCTCACCCATGTTGTCAAAACATCAAACCTCCCAATGCCAACATTTTTCACATTACTAAGGAAATCTAGGGCTGTATATGGAAACAGATTATTGCTATAAAATACAGCAAACTATTCAAACTAAAATAGGACATAGTATATTGTACTTCCAGCAGAATTAATAACCATAGTGGGATATAGGTTCAATTTGTTTGGAAAAGTGTCTGTGGTGCCACTACATTAAAGCAGATTGATTTTATTCAGTTGCATTTTTTCATAATGAGGACCAGTTGTTTTCACCCAGAGAATTCCTAAGCTTCTTTTAACAGCTTATTTAAAGCAAAATGGTCAACCCCTGACCCATTCATTTGTACATGTTTTCTTGTTTAATTTAAAGTTTAAAAAAAATAATTCTGGAAACCCTTAGCAGGTCAGACTGCAGCATCTCCAGAAAAAGAAACAGAATTAACGTTCAGGTCAAAGGCCCTTCAGAACTAGGAAAAAGAGAAAAGCAAGTTACTTTAAATTTGCATTCTCGGGTAAGAGCTGATTAAGATAAAAGGAATATCTGATAGGGCAAGGCTATGTCACGGGACAATTTGTAGTGATCTTCTGGTCAAATAGGTTAATGGAAGCAGTAATACAAGCACAAAACCATAATGTGTGGCAAATGTTAGGTCTATAGGACTTGTCCAGTGGTCAGATTGGAATAATGGGGAGAGCAAATACTGAGCCAATATGAGAGATGGGTGACTTAGAGTAGAAGTAAGTAGTTCTGATGCAGAGAGAGAAACAGAGCACCTGAAGTGGGAGAATTCATTATTAACTCCAGAAGGCTGTAATGCGCCCAGATAGATTTGGTTTTCTTCAAGCTTGCACTGTGCCTCATCGTAACAGCGCAGGAGGAGAGAAAGGGTGTGGGAAGGAGTACTGAAGTGGCAAGATGGAAGCTCAAAATCACACCTGCAGATGAACATGGGCACTGCATAAAGTTGCCACCCAATCTACAGGTGATTTCATGAATGTGGGAAAGATTATATCGTAAACATTAAATGCAACAGATTGCAAGTAGTACAAGTGCATCATTGCTTCTCCTCAAATGACTGTTTGAGTCACCAGATGGAGAGTTAGGAGAGGTATTGAATCACCTGGGGTGCTCTAGGAAAGTCCTGCAAGATGGAAGTATTTGATAGAAACTGAAAAACTGACCTGGTAGTGACAAAGGAGAGGGTCAATTTGTATCTAGTGATGTTATCATGGAACTGTCAGTTATTGGAAAGGATGATCCACTGAATGCAGAGCTGGTGGAGTGGAGAATGAAAACCAAGTGAGTTTTATCCTTGTTCTATCCAGAAGAGGTGAGAGTAAAAAGGTTGAGCTGATAAGAGTGTCCATAACTGCCCACTTAATCTAGAAAAAGTGCATGGAAATTAAACAGAAGTTGTTCAATGTCATCCATGCAAATGAGAATTGGATTGACCTCTGTTCAAGAAAGATTAATTTACGTTGAACCCTTTTGGATCTGGGATGTCCCCAAAGAATTTTTCAATCACTGGAGTACCTTAGATGAAATCACTACTGAAATACTAGAAATGCACAAAGAAAACTCCTTCAAATAATGAAGTAATAAAGAACATTTTCTGGTACTGTTTGAGGAACAAACATTGTTCAAGACACCAGGGATAACTCCTTGAAATGTTCCCAGGGCTTATTTTTCATCTACCAGAGGAAGCAGACTGCACCTTGGTTTAAAGTCTCATATGAATGACAATACCTCTGATGGCCATTTAGTCCCACAGAGAAGCACAATGCTAAACTTGGTGTTCAAGTCCCTGCAGTAGAACTTCACCCAGAGGACTCTTCTTAAGAAAGAGGTCTGCTACCAGAGGAGTCAAGACAGTCATTAGACATAGCCAGCAAATTAGTGATTCCTTGAACACCAAGTTCTCGATTTAATTTTGATATCATCATCTGCTGGATTTGGTAAATGTTTGAGACAAGTTAGGCTCACCAGTTTGAGGAAACTAAATTCTTAACAAAAGGATGCCTCCAAGCACATAAAAATTACAGGCTCATCCTATTGCCTGGAAACTCCCTTTCAGCCCCCAAAAAGCAATCAAGTAGATTCTAGAAAACAGAAATGTTTGCACAATTACTTCCATTAACCAACCTAGCTTAACATTCAATTTGTGTTCTACTGAAGAATTGAATAAGTTCCTTTTTGAATGTTCTGCAGAAAATACATTTTATCTGGCTATTTATTCCGGAGGTTGACAACCTCTTAGAGTTATGTTTAACTCCTTATACCTGTAACTTTTATTAATGTCTATGTTCTTGTCAAGGTATTGAAATCCTTCCATAATTTAAGGGCTCAATCATATCATCTTGAAGTCAGTATGTCAAAGGTAAAGAGATTCTACCTTTGAAAACTAGAGGCACTTAAAATTTGTAATTGAAAGTGAACTATTCATTGGCTCAAATACTCTGATATGACACTGCAGTTCGTGAGCATCATCACAGATCTGAACAGATATAGTTGAGCATCATCACAGATCTGAACTGATACAGTAATTTAACAAACCATAGTTGATGGCATACTTGAACTTCAACTGAATTCCCCATCATTACTACAATCTCTTTCATTATGACAGAATAGGAAACATTTTTTCAGAACTCATTGACATTCTCTAATAAACCCTGATTTCTAACAATCCCTTCATGCAACCAATGGGCCTGTAATTTACGGTTCTGAATTAGCTTATTGTTATATTGCTCACCATTGAGCACATCTACAAGTGCTGCCTCAAGTAGCAGATCATTCATTAAGAAACTATACCATTCAGGCCATGCTCTTTTCTCACTGCTACCACCAGGAAGGTGGTACAGGAGTCCTGGGTCCCTCACCACCAGGTTCAGAAACAGTTATTACCCTTCAACCATCAGGTTCCTGAACCAGTGTGGTAACTTCACTCAGCTCAACTTTGAACTGATTCCACAATCTATGGACTCAATTCAAGGCCTTTCCAACTCAGGTCCTTGTATTCACTTATTATTACTTTATATGTGCACAGTTTGTCTTCTTTTGCACACTGGTTCTCAGTCTTAGTTTGTGCTCTATTGTATTTCTTTGTTCTATTGTGAATGTCTGCAAGAAAATGAATTGTATATGGTGACATACACACCTTTGATAATAAATTCACTTACAACTTTGAAAACAGAAAACATATAGATCAATAAACACAATTACAAATTTTTACAAGCAACTGAATATATGAGCAAACAGCTTATTTATTTAGAAGTTTAAACTCTGGCAATGTGTTTAATATTTGCCATAATATTGGTAGTTAAGGATGGATATCCTCAGCACAAAACTAATATAAAGCAGCCATGAAGTTTCCAGGAATGCTTCACATTCACTACGTAGACTGATAAATAATTGTGAGGGAAAAGGTACAGTCTAATCTGAAAGCTTGTGACTCTGCCCACTTATACGCCATAGAATGCCACAGCATTCTCCACAGGTCCCACCCCAAGAATCTTGAAGTTTATACCAACAAATATTCCTCCTCCTTCCAAGTCAGGTATTACTAGTCCAGTGAAGTATTTTGAAAATTTTAACCTAAAAATGTTCCAAATAAACCTTTTGAAGAATTCTGCAGAGAATACATGTGTCCCGAGGACTCAGCAGTAACAACGAAAGTCATACAAGCAATGTTATATTCTTTTCAATGATTAAAATTAGCTTCAGGTTAAACATTACAAATCATTTTGCAAGGTAACAATATATAATTTTAAAGTTTGAAAAGTATTTCAAAGTTGAGTGCAAACAATTAAAAGAAAGGAAATATATTAAATAGAAATCCCTTTCCTACTTTTAAAAACAATTTGTACCCCCAAAATCTGTTTCTAAATACCATAAGGATTGCAATCTTTATTTGAGTGGTCCCAAACCTCATTGTCAGTTTCCTATTTGTTGCTTATGCAAGCTAAAACTTACGGCTACCCTATGCACGTACTGCATAATCCTGCAGCTGCCACTAATTGACCTTGCATCTGCAACCTTGGGACCCAGTCCTTAAATGGATACCTATACATGAAAAGCAGCACCTTTTGCTTTCTCAAAGTACCAGAAACTAAAGAATAGGCAAGAGTTAGAGTAATACAATATGGAAACAGGCATTTTGCCAATACTGACCATGGTACCCACCAAGCTCATTCCATTTGCCCTTGTTTGGCCCATGTCCCTCTAAACCTCTCCTATTCATCTGTCCTTTAGATGTTATCATTGTACCTGCTTCTACCACTGTCTTGCAGCTCATTCCATACACACCACCATGAAGTCTTTACTGCTCAGGACCCTATTAAATCTTTCATCTCTCACTTTAAACCTATGTTCTCTAGTTTTTAGCTCCCTTTTCCTGGGAAAAAGACAATGTGTGTCACCCTATGTATACCCCTCATGATTTAAATACACCTCTACAAGGTCACTCCTCAATCGTCTACATTCCAAGGAATTAAGTCCTAGCCTGCCCAACCACTCTCTATATCTCAGGCGCTCGAGTCCTGAAAGCACCCTTGTAAATCTTCTCTGCTAGACTGGAGTGAGTGTGCACCCAAAGACTCAATTATTTGGAAAATATGATGAGAACCATGTCTGAAGTATGTTTTTCATGCAAAGCAGCTACAGAGACACTACAGGACAACACCCAGGTATTCTCTCCAGCATCTTGCCAGGGAGGTTTCTGTACAGAGTGTACAGAGTAATACCACACATCTGTAGTCTGTGAATGCTTGGATTTTGTGTAAGCTTGCAATGGGAACAATCCATCAGGCCCACCCTACCTACTCTTGAAGGCTGAAGGACAAGTAGATAAAGTCTTCTCTCCCGGAAAGCAGAGGTTGGGTGACCTCCCTAATGTAACTAAACAGCAAACTGTGAAATGTACAGCAGTACTGGGCCAAAAGTCTGTGGCACATATATAACTAAGTTGCCCAAGACTTTTGCACAGTATGATATTTGTCAATGAGAAGTGGAGAGCAAGTTTATAAACTTGGCTGGAACAAAGGATGTTGGGAATGGTGAGGGTGGAGTGCTACGGGAGGGGCGTGGGACAGGTGGCATAGAAGAAGTGCCAGGGGCATGAGTGCAGACACATCCAACTCTGAAACACCAGATGTTACTTGATTCCAATCAATTGATTTAATGTTTCAACTTGGAATGCTCCCAGAGATAGGAAACTAAGAAAGTGACCAAGAACTTGGTAACAAAATCCCATCTGGAAAGAAGAGGTTCCAATTCTGGTAACAAGCTCAAAATGTCCTCAGGTTAAGCCCATTTTCAACCACATCATTTGGGTTTTTTTTTCCAGCATTGTGAGAAGAGATTTCTAGACCTTAACTTAATTTTCTTTTCCCTTGTTTAGTTTTGGATGTAGAATAGTGCTGGACAGAATAGCTTCAGGCTTATTTCCTATTTGTCAGATGTCATTATTAGAAAAAAACAGAAGCATACATCTAACTTCCCAATAGTAATGCTTGGCCCAAAAAGTACGATAAAGCCACTTTTGGGGTTAAATGATCTTGGATAGTTGAAGACATTTATTTCAATGTGTTTTATTGTTCTCTTAATGCTGTAAAATACTTCAGTGTTAGTTTTGAATTTTGAAAGACTGAACCTCTTACTCTGTTCTTTAACAATAGCATCATCTGGAGGATAATCTGTGCATTACAGATTTTCAACTTGTTGGATTAACTTCTAACCTTCTCCAAATATAGCACCCTCATCAACATGGATACAAAGCAAACACCATCATGAAAGTGAAACACCGTCGCTGTGAAGCATCAATATATCTAGATCCCCCCACCCCCAGATGTAATCATGTAATCATAAAATCAACAGAAAATTTAAACCAAGTACAAAATATTGACAAATAGTAAAGCAAAGGAACATTACACCAATTCTCTTCACTTTATTAATTTTTTTTTAGAAGTTTCTACAATGCAACAAAAAAAAGTTAAAAAAGGTTTATACAGTGCAAAACAAACATATCAAATGTACAGTTCATAACTGTTAAGGAAAGCACCCATAGTAGAATCATATAAAGTTAGTTACCACCCCACCCTCCCACTACCCAACTCCAAGCCAACCTTACGATATATAGAAACGTTAATCAGAACTTTTATCACCACAGAGCTGTATTTATAAAAAGGTATATTGCCTACTACCTGAGCTATAATATGTTCACACATAAAAAAAACCATAAATCTTAACCAAACGAAACTGGGAGTAAGGGATTTAAATGCAAAAGAAAAAAAAGGAGCGATGAACCCTTAATCTAAACAGGAATTAAGAAAATATTCAAGAAAAGGTCCCCACACCTTTTAGAACTTTATGTCCGAATTAAGAAGTGAATAATGAATCTTTTCAAGGTCTAAGCAGGACATAATGTCTCTGAGCCACTGAGCATGAGTGGATGGGGTAACATCTCTCCACTTAAGAAGGACTGCACGTCTGGCCAAAAGAGAGGCAAAAGACAATGTAGGACATTTAGTCGGACTCAGATGCTTGGCAACTTCTCCCGAGGTGCCAAAAAGAGCAATCAGAGGGTTAGGTTCCAAGTAGCAATTAAGTATATGGGATAAAGTTAAAAAGACATCGCTCCAGAATTTCTCCAAGCTAGAACAAGCCCAGTACATATGAATAAGGGAAGCCTCGCCCCCTTTACACTTGTCGCAATGGGGACTAATATCAGGATAGAACCGTGATAATTTAGTTTTAGACATACGAGCCCTGTGTACAGCCTTGAACTGAAAAAGGCAGTGGCGAGCACATAAAGAAGTTGAACTAACTGACTTGAGAATTGAATCCCAAACCTGGTCAGACAGAGGAAAATTTAAATCATGCTCCCAGGCAGTTTTGATTTTGTCAAAGGAGGCTTGCCTCAAAATCGATAACATATCTTGAATAGTGGATATTAAACCTTTACCCAATGGGTTCATACGAAGAAATAAGTCCACAACATTTTTATCAGGTACCTCAGGAAAGTTTGGTATTAAAGGGTTGATAAAATGTCTAATTTGGAGATACCTGAAGAAATGAGTGTTGGGTAGGTTGAACTTTACAGACAGTTGTTCAAAAGTTGCAAAGCGATTGTCTATGAAAAGATCTTCAAAGCACCTAATGCCCTTTCTGTGCCAGTCTTGAAATGTGAACTCCTGCATAGAAGGCTGAAAAATATGATTATGTAAAATAGGATGGATGAGAGAGAGAGAGAGAGAGAGAGAGAGAGAGAGAGAGCGAGAGAGAGCGAGAGAGAGAGAGAGTGAGAGAGAGAGAGACAGACCCTGAAGACCATTATATTTTCTGAACTGAGCCCATATTCTCAGAGTGTGTCTGATGACATGATTAACAATTAGTTTAGCCAGATGGCAAGGAAGTGCAGATCCAAGAAGTGCGGAAATGGAGAAATTCTTATGAGTTCAACTCCATTGCCACCCATATTGGGCAGTTAGACTGATCATAAAAGTAAGACCAAAAGATAAGACAACATATGTTGGCTGCCCAGTAATATAATCGAAAATTGGGCAAGGCCATACCACCTACCCTTTTAGGTTTTTGAAGGTGAGCTTTATTTAGTCTGGGACGTTTGCCCTTCCATAGATAGAGCTAAACAATAGAATCTAACGAGTCAAAAAAAGCTTTAAAAGTAAAAATTAGTAAAGATTAAAATAAGTATAAAGATCAAGGGAATGGCGGCGTAAGGAAAAGGTCTCTCGACAAAAAAGAAGGTAAACTGCCCCAAGATCGAATTTAGACAAATACTTAATATTGCATAACTATATTAATAAAAGGGGCAAGGATGATGTCTAAGAACAAGAATAAAAAGTCCGCTCCGAAGGCTGATAAACATAAAGAGATGCAGCAAGGCGACGGGCCTAGCTCCCCCACGGCAAGCCAGGACGGAGATAATGAGGGGGAATCGGTGACTCTGTCTTTGATTCTCGGAGAGATTCGCGAGTTCCGACAAGATAACAGCAAACAGCTGGAAGATATTAAAGGAGAAATAGTAAAAACTAACTCGCGGATAGATGAAGCCGAAGCGAGGATTGTTGGAATTGAAGAGAAGCTACAAAACGCCGAGGAAGTGATAGCAGAAATGCTGAAGCTACAAGACCAGCTCCAGTGGAAACTAATCGATCAAGAAGGCCGCTCGAGAAGGGAAAATGTGAGGATCTATGGAGTTCCCGAAGGAACCGAAGGTAAACCCGGATTGATGATTCCCTTCGTGGAGAAGCTGCTTAGAGAGAACCTTGATATACCGGCCGCAAAAGACCTACAGATAGAAAGGGCTCACCGCGCGTTGGCACCACAGCCTCCGGCAGGCGCCCAGCCCAGATCGATTCTGATCAGATTTCTCAGTTACAGAACGAAGGAAAAGGTGCTTTAAAGAGCATGGCAAAAGAAAGGTTTCATGTGGAACAACTGCAAAATCAGTTTAGACCACGACTACGCACCGGGGATTCTTGCCAGACGGAAGGAATATACAGAAACACGGAGAGTCCTGAAGGAAAACAACATCAGATTCCAGACCCTGTATCCAGCTCGGCTGAGAGTCTTTTACGACGAAGGGACAAAAACTTACGCTACGGTGGAGGAGGCAACGTTGGACCTGGCGGACCGGGGACTACCTATTAAAGTTATCACCCAACCGGAGTCGCTACTGGAGAGGATTCGGCAGAAGTCGTGGCAGTTAGTGGGGTGAGGACGCTCCACTCGAACCAGAGTGTCAAACTACAAGGAAAAGCTGCAAATATTCAGACGCGAATGTACAGAGAATACAGATTAATTAAGAGAAATGACTGAAAAGAGTAAATCGGACTTAAAAGTAAAATGAAAACTGGTAACTGAAAACTAGGCGGAATAACTTGAATGATAGCAATATGGTCGAGACATAAATAGGAGAAAATTCTCTATGATTATTCAAACTGCTGAGGGCCCTCTAACACAGGGTGAAGATAGAGGTTATCCCTCTGAACTGAGGCGGGTCGGTGCTCAGGCCTCACTGTGGGAAGTCGGGAAAAATTTTCAAATGTTATACGTTCAGAAATGTCTAGGGTGTGGTTATATGTCTTGGTTTACTGTTGAGAAGGGATTGCTTACTGTTTGGTTAGAAAAGGAGAGTGCTTTTTTTCTACTAGAGAAAAATGCAGACTGAATTGGTAAAAATAATTTCCTATAATGTTAATGGGGTTTTGAATCCAATTAAAAGAAATAAGATTATGTCTAAATTGAAAAAAGAGAGGGCACAAATAGCTTTCCTCCAGGAAACACATATGAGCCAATCTGAACATGGAAAATTAAAAAGAATGGGCTTTAAGCATATATTTTATTCATCATATAAATTGAGTCACAAAAGAGGGGTAGCTACTTTAATATCAAGTACTCTTAATTATGAACATATTTCAGAGACTAGAGACAAAGAAGGACGGTTTGTAAAAATCACAGGAAGAATAGAAGGTACAGAAATAACATTGCTGAATGTTTATGCTCCTCCAGGTAGTGAATGGTCATTTTATAGACACATTTTTGACCTAATGGTCAGTTCTCGAGGGTTAGTAATTTGTGGAGGGGATTTTAATATTAGATTAAATCCTATATTAGATTCTTCAAGAATAGTTACTCAGAATAAACCTCTGACTCGGAAAGTGAATTCATTGATGGAGGAGTTGGGAATTATAGATGTCTGGAGGGAATTACACCCTACTAGTAAAGATTATACATATTACTCTTTCCCTCATTCAGCCTATTCAAGGATAGACTATTTCTTTATCTTTAATACAGATAGACTCAGGATAAAAAACTGTAATATTGCAACAATTGATCTGTCAGATCATAGCCCAGTCTCTATGTCTCTAATCCTGGAAAGGAAAATGAGGAAAACACTATGGAAGCTAAACTCACATATACTCAATAACCCGAAAGTAATGGAGAGATTAAGGGGAGAAATCAAAGAATATCTAGACCTTAATGACACGGGAGAAACATCACCAGTGATTTTATGGGATACATTGAAAGCTGTACTGAGAGGGAAAATTATTTCCATTACTACTCACATGAAAAAAATCAATGCACAAAAATTAGCAGACCTTCAAGGAAAATTAAAACAACTTCAAGTTGGAGATAGCAACAAAAGTAATTCAAATCGAAAACAGGAAATTAGGAAATTGCAAAGTGAAATTGATGATATTTATACGTTGGAAACTCAAAGAAATTTTCTTTACCTGAGACAAAAGAATTATGAAGTAGGAGGTAAATCAGCTAGATTATTAGCATATAAATTACAAAAACAACAAGCAGACAATACAATTCATAAAATAAAGAATCCAAAGACAAAGCTTGTGGAGAGTACAATAGGGAAAATTCAAGAGAGTTTTGAAACATATTATCGAGAGCTGTACTCCCAACCCCGGGCCCCCAATGAGCCCTATATAGACAGTGTATTGAATTTTTTAGATCTACCTAAACTTACAGATTTACAAAATGAAAGTTTATTAGAACCAGTAACTGTCAAAGAACTGAACGTGGCCATCTCTAGGTTAAAGGCTGGAAAGTCCCCGGGTTCTGATGGGTTTACCTCAGAGTGGTACAAGTCCCTGAAAACACAGTTAGCCCCATTACTACTTAACACCTTTAATTGGATCTTGCAGAGAGGAGAAACTCCACCTTCCTGGAGAGAAGCGATTATTTCAGTTATTCCTAAAGAGGGTAAAGATAAACTAGAATGTGGCAATCATCGGCCAATTAGTGTTCTTAATTTAGATTACAAACTATTTACATCTATATTAGCGCGCAGATTGGAAAAGCTTTTACCTGGCCTAATCCATTTAGACCAGACTGGATTTATTCAACAAAGACAAACACAGGACAACATAAGGAGAACTCTGCACATATTAGAACAGGTTAATAAGAATGAGACAGAGACAATGGTAGTAGGATTGGACGCTGAGAAAGCTTTTGATTCGCTTAGTTGGGCATTCCTATACAGAGTGTTAGGAAGATTCGGCTTTCAAGAAAGGTTTATTAAAGTAATTCAGACTCTATATGACAGCCCTACAGCCCGAATTAAGATAAATAGGGACCTCTCTGACTCCTTCATTTTAGAGAGAGGCACTAGACAGGGATGCCCAATTTCTCCTCTCCTTTTTGCGCTATATATTGAACCACTTGCCCAACTAATAAGACAGAGCGAAATCGTAAAAGGTATCAAGGTGGCAGGGATTGAACAGAAAGTGGCGTTATTCGCAGATGATGTTTTGGTCTATCTGAGTGAACCAGAAAAATCATTTATAGGATTGTTTACACTGTTGGATGATTTTGGGAAAATATCAGGTTATAAAATAAATGTAAAGAAAACACAGGTTATGTCCCTAAATTATACACCATCCAAAAAATTGCAGGATACATACGATCTTAAGTGGAAAGCTAAATCATTAAAATATTTAGGAATAACCCTGCCGAAGGATCTTTCAACACTTTCACAGGTAAATTATGGGCCATTAATCTCAGAGATAAAAGCAGATATGCATAGATGGAATCTTATCCCCTTTTTAAGTTTAAATTCAAGGATAAATACTATAAAAATGAATATTCTTCCTCGGTTATTATATCTTTTCCATACTTAACCAGTGGAGGTGGATGATAATCAATTCAGGGAATGGGACAAATGGATTTCCCGCTTCATTTGGCAAGGAAGGAAACCTAGAATTCGATATAACACCTTACAGTTAGGGAAGGAAGGAGGAGGTATGGTTCTTCCTTGCCTGAGAAATTATTTTTATGCCTCACAGATAACCCCTCTGTTATATTGGTGTAATAGGGAATATAAGGCTAGATGGAAGGAAATAGAATTTGGATTAGTTGACAGTTTTCCTCTTCAGGCCTCAATAGCTGACAAAGGATTGATGGCCCAGTTGGAAAAATTTAATAATGCTTGGATAAATCTTACATTAAAAGTATGGCAGAAGGTGGTTAATTCATGTGGAATTAATAACATGTTAAAACTCTTTAGATGGTGTGCATATGATACCGAATTCCTTCCCAACAGAGGAGATAAAAGATTTGAGCTATGGATAAAGAAAGGTCTCACAACCTACCTCTCATTTATAGATAAAAGAGTATTACAAAGTTTCCAAATCCTGCAGGACAAACATGGCCTAGAACATAATGACTTTTTTTAGGTACCTTCAAATACGAAACTATGTTAACCAGAGTTGTAGATATACAGACCTATCAACAGTAGAATTAGAATTTTTCAAGATTCTGAATTCCGCTTGCAGTTCAATACCTAGTAAATCAGTTTCTCGCCTATATAATGCACTCTCCCATGCTAAAAATGTAAATACACTGTATATTAAAGAGAAGTGGGAAAAAGAAGCGGGGTTGGTACTTTCAGAGGAGGCTTGGGGGAAAATCTGCAGCTTTCAATGGTCCTCGACTAATTCTTTGACTTGGAGAGAACATTGTTGGAAAAACATTATAAGATACTTCAAGACCCCATATCAGGAAAAATATAAAGATACAAATGTGATGTGTTGGAGAAGATGCGGCTCCAAGGAGGCAAATCATTTTCATATTTTCTGGGATTGCCCTAAATTAAGTCTATTTTGGGAAGGTATTCATAGAATATTAGTTAAGGTACTTAGGTCCCAGATACCGCTGAACTTTGAGACGCTCTATTTGGGGCATGTATTGTTCCTTGAACAGAAGGAAGATATAAAGTTGCTGCAGGCCCTCTTAGCGGCAAGTAAGAAATCAATCACTAGAAAATGGCTAAATCCAATACCACCTACATTAGAAGATTGGTACGAAATTATCTTGGAAATATTTAAAATGGAAAAGTTGACTTACTCCCTGAGAACTCAAAAAGAAACATTTTATCAAATCTGGAATAAATGGATTGAATATATAACCCCAATGCGAGCAGACTTTAGATGACTCACCTAATGATTTATATTGCTTTTTCTCATCAACACAGTAATATTGCTAACGTAAGCACCCCTAGTCTAAATGTTTGTGTTTTTTTTTGGAAAATAGAGAATTAACACAAGTAAAGGGAAAGATTTGGGAAAGGGATAAAAAAAAATGAAAAAAATTAAGTAAATAAGTACATAGGGATTGGATAATTATGTCTGCGGGCAGGAACAAGCACGAACAAATTGGGATATAAACACCTACAATGGTTGGTATATAGGCTTGTATGCAACATTTTGGACCAGTGGAAATGGTCCAGAAGGGTTGTATGGAAACTATTACTATAAACCATTTTTCTTAACGACTAATTTCATTACTTAGCCTAATAGGTTAGATTTACCACAGTACATAATTATCTATTTAAATGTTTATTTTCCTTTTATATCATCTCAATGTGTACTTAAGAATGTATAAATAATTGTAGTTTTATACATATAAAAAAATGGAAAAGGTTATATGTGTGAAAAAAGTACTTGATAATTGTGAATTCCTTATCTAAATAAAAATAAAATTAAAAAAAAAATAAGTATAAAAATTTAGGAAGGATATACATTTTAACATTAATTCAACCTATCAGAGACATAGACAGGGGTGACCACTATGTACTAGACTCTGTTTTGTATGATTTAAAAGATTAGTGAAATTTTCTCCAAAAAGACGCTTATAATTCCTTGTTACTGTAATGCCGAGGTAAGTAAATTGATTATTTACTACTTTAAAAGGGAGGTTATGAAATTCTAAAATTTCTGCTTCTCTGTTTATTGGACAGAGCTCGCTCTTATGTAAATTAAGTTTGTATCCGGAAAGCTGGCTAAATTTGTTAAGGAGTGAAAATATCGGGAATAAAGAGGTAGTCGGATTTGACATAAAAACTAAAAGATCATCAGCATGAAGAGAGACTTTGTGCTCAACACCCCCCCCCTCCAAATCCCCGTCGATTCAGCATAGCTACGAAATGCAATTGCCAATGGCTCTTTAGCCAGATCAAAAAGTAAGGGACTTAAAGGGCACCCTTGCCGGGTGCCACATTTAAGGTTGAAAGGTTGGGATTGCTGAGAGTTGGTCAAGGCAGAGGCAGTGGGGTGTGAATATAACAATTTAATCCATGTAATAAAACTTTGCCCAAAATCAATTTTTTCTAAATCCGCAAAAAGATAATACCACTCCACATGATCAAACGCTTTCTCCGCGTCTAGAGAAATGACACATTCAGGAATCCCAGCTGAAGGTGAGTATAAGATATTAAATAGACGCCGGATATTTAAAAAAAGGGAGACGATTTTGAATAAAACCAGTTTGGTCTTCAGAAATAATTAAGGGTAGAATGTTCTCCAATCTGCAGGCCAAAACTTTAGCCAAAATTTTAACATCAACATTTAGCAAAGAAATCGGCCTGTATGAAGAACACTCTGATGGATCGTTGACTTTTTTCACTAAAAGAATGATACATGCCTCATTAAATGATGCTGGCAACTTACTTTGTTTGAACGAGTTGGATAAAACTAAAATTAGTTGAGGCGAAAGCAGTGAGGAAAATGATTTATAGAATTCTGCACAGAACCCATCAGGTCCAGGAGATTTACCAAACTGCAGTACAAAAATAGCTGAGGATATTTCCTCTAATGATAATGGCTCATTCAGTTTTGCTTTGAGATCAAGAGAAAGCATAGGAATATTTAAACTATTTAAGAAATGCTCGACAGAAATATTATCATTTAAAGATTCAGAAGTATAGAGTCGAGAATAGTAATTCTTGAATGTGTCATTAATTTCAAAATGATTCAAGGTAATCCCATTTCCCATTCAAATTTTTGTAATATGGTGTTTAGCTTTAGAGCGTCTTAGTTGGTTAACTAAAAATTTACCAGATTTATCACCATGGGTATAAAACCAGCTCTCACTTTCCAAAAGTTGGCGTTCAATTGGGTGACTGGAAATAAGGTTAAACTTTAGTTTGAAGTTCCACTTGTTTCTTATACAACTCTGGATTTTTGGTCTGGGCATATAGTTGGTCTGTTGCTTTAATTTGCTTGACCAGATCTAATCACTCTTTACGGGTCTTTCTTTTCAAATTCACAGTATATGAAATTATTTGACCCCTTAGATATGCTTTCATAGCATCCCAAACAACCTGACTTGAGGTTTCAGATGTCATGTTAGTATTTTTTTTAAAAAGTTATCTGGTCCTCCATAAATTTTACAAAATCATTATCTGACAATAAGGTCAGATTAAGCGCCAATGCTTATTCATTTGAGGGAAACCAGGAAGAATTATAGACAGGATGACTGGGGTGTGATCCGAAATCAATATACTCTGATAATCACAAAAGCGAACAGATGGAATCAGCTGATTATCAATTAAAAAATAATCAATTCCAATAAAATCGTGATGGACTTGTGAAAAAAAAATCTCTCATTTGGATGGAGAAAATACCAGACATCAGAGATACCAAGATTGGAAAGGAAAGACAGAATTGATAAAGCAGATTTACTTGGTAGTCTAGGAATAGAGGACGATCGATCCAAAACTGGATCTAACCAATAATTAAAATCACCACCCAATATGAGAGAATATGAACTCAGCCCAGGCAATACAGGGAAGAAATTATCAAAAAACTCCACATCATCCAAATTAGCAGCATATAAGTTAGCCAAGAGTACCAGTGTGTTATATAATTTCCCTGAGATAATAATAAAATGACCATTTGTATCAGATACTTTGTTATGAAGCTCAAAGGGAACATTTTGATTTATAAAAATTGAGACTCCACTGGCTTTAGCCTGAAAAGTAGAATAGAAGTGCTTCACCACCCATCTTGACATGAGAAAAGAGTTATCAGAACTGCAAATGTGTGTTTCTTGCAAAAAAAGCAATTGCTGCATTAAGCTGTTTCAGGTGTGAAAACACCTTCCTTCTTTTAACAGGATGGTTCAATCCCTTAACATTCCAGCTTACAAAATTCAAAGGACTAACCATTGTCCTTTAAAAAAAAGATAGAGGGTAGTAGACATAAGCATTGTCAGAAATTTGAGTAACAGCTCTGGGGCAAAAGTATAAAACAAGAAAAACAGGACAGAAATACATCCTGAATAATACAAATATCTAAAGGTTCTATGAAGAATATTGGCATTAGAGTTCCCTCCCCGCCCTCACACCCCATGGCAAGAGAGCTACCGAGAAGCAGCAGCAAGCTCTTCAAAAAAAAGTCACCCAACTTCCTGTCTCTTAACATCATCATCAGTTCCATCTTTTATCAATTAAAAACCGGAAATCTTTTAGCACTACAAATTAAAGTTATACATAGAGAAAAGAAAAACAATTCCACCAAAATTTGTTAAGCTTAACTCAAGGTAATAATCCAAAAAAAAAGATATGAACTAGTATTTAAGAAAAAATATTAAAAAAAAGTAAACAGACTTTACCCGATGACCTACCCGTGAGAAACTATGAAAAAAAAATTTACTGACTTGAGAAAGAAAGATCAGGAAAAAAAACAGAAAAAAAGTACTTCTCCACCAGTATAAGTAATCAGACCAAATCTGAGGGACTTGAAGTAATATGGAGACTATCAATAAATTTCTGAGCTTCTGTAGCCGAGTTAAACCACTTTTTGCCTCCACCAGTAAGAGTTATTCGGAGGCGAGCTGAAAATCAAAGGGAAGGCCTGAATCCGCGATTATATAGTTCTTTCATGACTCCTTTATACTCGGCTTGCAGACTCAGAACTTGGGGGGCATAGTCCTCGACAACATTAATTGGTTGACCCTTGTATTCCAACTTCCCTCTCCGACAGGTTCTCTAACCAAGGGATCTTTAATCTGGTAGCGATGAAAACGAATAACTACTGGGCGTGGCCTGTGCCCCGGCTCCGGCTTAGGCGCTAAGGTATGATGAGCTCTGTCTATCTCGGGCAGGGTCGAAAGTATATCGTTTCCAAAACTCTCACATAGCAAAGTGGAGAAAAATTCAGAGGGGGATCCACATTCGATAGACTCTGGCAGGCTGAGAATGCATAGATTTTGATGTCTGCTCCGACTTTCCAGGTCAGTAACCATACATATTAGCTTGCTGTTATGATCTCTCAAGCTGGAACAAACGTTTTCCAACTCTTTAAAATGGCAGTCTAAATCATCCATGGCAAACTCGAGATGTGATAAACGTTGGGCATGATCCTCCACTTTGGATTTATTTTGATCCAATTTCAATTCCAATGAACTGAAAGAAGACTTAAATTCAGTTATTATCTCCTGTCAATGCTGTTCTAGTATCGAGATAATGTTTTCGCCCGAGAGGCCAGCCACTGGAACTTCTTTTTTCCCCCGATTTGGTGGACTTTGAAGCCACTGTAAAACAGGCGTATTCGCAGGCAGAAGGGAGAATAAAAAGTTTAACAGTTTGGAGTAAAAAAAGGGAGAGGAGTGCGGAGATAAGAAATAGAACGGGGAGGGTTCCGGTGATGTCATCGTTCAGAATGGCAGCCTAAATCAACAGCTCCTCTGGAAAAACACGTAATTTGTCCTATTAATCCATCAAATACAAGATCTTTCGAAAATATCTGAATTGATAAGGGGGGCAAGAATGGAGATAAAAAAAGCATCACTGCGGAGCCTACGGCAGAGAGAGATGCAACGTGCGGCTCTCCTTCACGTGCGTGTGGCAGCGAAGCTGATGCGGGGCCTCGTGCAGGCGAAGCGGCAAATATGATAAGGATTCTGGAAGAGATAAGGGAAGTCCAAAAAGATATAAAGCAGCAACTAAATTATATAAAGTCAGAGCTCGCCAACGTCAATCAGAAAATAGTGGTGGGAGAGACTCGAATTGAGAAGGTGGAAGATCACGTGCAAAACGTGGAACAGATACTAAGTAAGATGATAAAAATATTAAATCAACAGGAAAGTAAATTGCTTGACCAGGAGGGAAGATTGTGATGGAAAAATATCAGGATTTATAATGTTCCCAAAGGAGCGGAGGGATTGTCGATGATGGGCGTTGTAGACAAGCTGCTGCAGGAAGCGCTGGAGATTCCCCAGACTATGGAGATTGAAATTGAGAGGGCGCATCATTCGCTCGTCCAGCGGCCTCCCGGAGACAGACAAAATAAATCGTGCTCAATAGTACTTAAATTCCTTCGATTCAAGACCAAGGCGGAGATTCTATGAAGGGCCTGGGGTAAGAAGAGGGTTTTTTGGAACTGGAAGTTAATATACTTCGATCATGATTACCACCGCCCCCCCCCCCCTCCGGCGGTCCTACAGAAACGGAAGGAATATTCCGAAGTGAAAAGGATATTAAAGCAAGAAAAGATTAAATTCCAAACCCCATACCCTGCCAAACGAGGGTATTTTACCAAGAAGGGATACGACTATACCAGACGGTGGAAGAGGCAACTACAGACATGAACAACAGAGGACTGTCCATTAGCATGGTCAAACCAAGGGAAAGTCTGGCTCAGCAGTTATCCCGAACTGCTTGGGAAATAGTAAGAGAACCTAGAAAGCAGGGGATGGGAGCAGGACGAGAGAAGGATATTAGGAAGAGATTGTCAGTTCTCCAAGAGCAGACCTCACCTCCTCCAGAACAGCCATAAGGTTTGGCTAACTTTGAAAGTGCTGATAAACTAAACAGAAGCAAAAATAAATGGTGATATACCTATCTCGAGAAATACGTATTATAATGTGGATTTTATATTACTCAATTTTTTAAAAATTCATTTATTCATTCCTTTTTCCCCACCTAAATGAGAATATATACATGGGAGGAATACACAGGGAAATCATTTCTGTGTAAAGGACATATAGTAAGTTTTTTTAACTTACTTTTATAGGTACTGCAATGGGGGCCCTCAACCCACAGGTAGGAGGGGCTATCCCCCACGGATAGACTTTTCTTCAAGCCCAACCCAGGGTCATCTGGAGACCCCAGCCTTGGAATCACACCTTTTGTTACCTTTTTTTTATCTTTCGCGTTTCTTGACTCTTATTTGTTCAGGGAGTAGATTGATTAAGTTATATTCTGCAAATTTCAATGATATACAAACACATAAATACACATGGCTAAGGACAAAGTAAAATTCACTTCTTTTAATGTCAATGGGCTGTTGATTCCAGTCAAGCCAGTAAAATTCTATCAAAAATGAAAAAAGAACAAGCTCATGTAGTATATTTACAGGAAACTCACTTGTGATAATGAGCATGGAAAATTAAAGAGAATGGGCTTCACTAATTTGTTTTGCTCCTCATATATATCAGGACATAGAAGAGGAGCTGCTATTCTCATCTCAAGTAAGCTAAATTTTGAAAAAAGTATTCGAAATGGGAGATAAGGAGGGCAGCTATATTCTGGTAAGGGGGAATATAGATGGAAATCCAGTTACTTTATTGAATATATACACACCCCCAGGAAGTGATATTACTTTCTTCCAGAAAATTACTAATATTATGGTAACGGAAACAGAAGGTCTCTTGATATGTGGGGGAGACTTAAATTTACAATTACAACCAAAGTTACACTCTTCCAATAGAAAAACTTATGAAACAAAGTCCTTACATACGAAAGTTAACACTCTTTTTGAGGATGTTGGTCTAATTGATATATGGAGGGACCTTTTCCCCCACAGAAGGATTATACTCATTATTCTGCCACCCATTCCATATATACAAGAATAGACTATTTCATAACATTTGGAAAAGATAGAAACAAAATAATCACCTGTGGAATTGGGACAACAGATGTAAGTGACCATGTACCTATATATTTATCTGTTGATTTTGACCTACAACCAAAGAATACTATTTGGAAACTAAATTCAAGTCTACTCAATGATCCCTATTTTAAGGAACAAATTAAAAAAGAAATTGGTCTTTACTTTACTTAGAATTCAATGATAATGGAGAGGTTTCACCTCCCATTCTATGGGATACTCTGAAGGCTGTCTTAAGAGGGAAAATTACAATGATATCTTCATATAAGAAAAAAAAAAGGAATAGAACATTAGAGGAATTACGAACTAAGCTGAAGGAACTAGAAAAAAACACAAATTGAGTTTGGCACAGGATACACTAGAGGAAATTTTTAAAAATTAGGAATGAAATAGTTTGGGTAATCAAGAAATTAGAAAAAAATTAATGTTTCTGAAACAGAGACACTACGAAAGGGGATCTAAATCTATGAAAATACTGGCGTGGAAACTGAAAAAAAAAGATAGCAGAAAATACAATTCATAGAATAAGGGATCCAAGAACAATAAGCTAAGTGAAATTCAAGAAGCTTTTGAAATGTTTTACAAAACTCTGTGTTCCAAAGTTCCAGGGGGAAGCATAACTCAAACTGACACCTTCCTGAATTCTTTAGAGTTACTCATTTTAAGCAAAGAACAAAATAGAACGATGACTGCTGACATAAATGAAGTTGAACTAAAAACTGCAATTAGTAGGCTTAAATTAAGCAAGTCACCAGGACCAGATGGCAGAGTGGTATAAAGAGTTTAGAAGTGAGTTAATTCCTATTTTACTCCCCACACTGAACTGGACCCGAAGAAAGGCGCAAATGCCACCCAGCTGGAAGGAAGCGATAATCTCAGCTACACCGAAAGAAGGCAAGGATAAAATGGAATGTGGGTCATTTAGACCAATATCTGTTCTTAATGTGGATTATAGAATATTTACCTCCATCATGGCCAAACAATTAGAAGAGTTTCTACCCACACTGATACATAACCATCAGACAGGTTTTATACAGCAATGTCAAACACAAGACAGTATATGAAGGACATTTCACATTATGGATCATATTTTTAAAAATGAAATTGAAACAACAGTGATAAGCGTGGACGATGAAAAGGCATTTGATTCGGTTAATCGGAATTTTCTTTACAGAGTTTTACATAGATTTGGTCTACGTGACACAATTATTAAAACTATACAGGCACTGTACGACAATCCTACTGCCAGGATTAAAATCAATGGATATTTATCTAATAGTTTTACCCTAGAAAGGGGCACGAGACAGGGTTGTGTATGGTCACCGCTACTCTTCGCATTATATCTGGAACCATTAGCTCAATACATCAGACAAAATGAAGATATCAGGGGAATTACTGTTAAAGGGACAGAGCATAAATTAGCCTGTTACGCAGATGACATTTTGATCTATCTAGGGCAACCAACATACTCTTTACCTAAATTGATGCAATCCTTTGAACAATATGGCCAATTATCAGGATACAAGATCGACATAGATAAAACCCAACTACTTTCATATAACTATAGCCCACCAAGAGAAATTGAAAGCAGATATCCTTGGGCATAGCAAACAGAGTCCATCAAATATTTGGGCATCATTATGCCAAAAGATTTGGCAAAATTATCAGAATGCAATTATCAGCCTATATATAAAAAAATTAAGGAAGATATAACAAGATGGAACCTAATTCCTTTTCTTGGTTTCAGGTCAAGGATTGAATCTATTAAAATGAATATACTGCCAAGACTACTATATCTCTTTCAGACCCTGCCAATAGAGATTAACCAAAATCAATTCAATGAATGGAACAAGATGCTATCAAGATATATATGGCAAGGAATAAGGCCTAGGGTTTGTCTCAAAACTTTGCAAATAGCCAAGGAAAAGGGGGGATGGGGCCTACCTTCTCTTAGAGATTATTATTTTGCAGCACAGTTGAGAGCCGTGATATGCTGGTGCAACCCATCATATGGCGCACAATGGAAAAACATTGAGGATACTTTCCATCCCCATACAGGCAATTTGGCTGGTAACAACCTACAAGGTTACATAAATAATATTGACAACCCGTGGGTGAAATGGACTCTTAAAATATAGAAAACTATTATAAAAGAATATAAACTAGAGAGAGCCATTGCAATTCTTAAATGGTGTGCATATGAGTCGGATTTTACGTCAAATAAACTGAATGCTAGATTTAAGGACTGGACAGCTAAAGGAATAAAAGCTATTTGCAATATAATGAAAGAAGGAACACTGTTCAGTTTTGAAATGCTCGAAGAGAAACACTTATTAGAAAAACAAGACTTTTACCAGTATCTACAGATGCGACAGTATGTTAATAGGACGGTTAAAAACGTAACCAAGGCAAGTACATGTCTCATAGAGCTATTTAGAAAAACATATTAATTCAGACAATGGTAGTAGAATAATTTCAAGCGTTTATAAGGGTTTGTCAAATCTTAAAACACATTCGACTTCATACGTTAAAACAAAATGGGAGAAGGAAGGAGGGATAATAATATCTGAGGAAGACTGGACAATAATATGGAGGTATCAATGGAATTGTACCAGTTCACAGAAATGGAGGGAGTTCGGGTGGAAAAACTTGTTAAGATATTTTATTACACCCTCTCAGAAATCCCATTATAATAGTAACCCCCCTGTTGCTGAAGAAATTGTGGAAATCAAAATGCAAACCATTATCATATTTTCTGGGAATGCCCTATTATCAAAGACTATGGGAGTGGGATACATAATGCCCTGCAAGACATCTTTAAATGTGAAATACCCTTAGAGAGTAAGACCATATCTTTTAGGTATATACCTCAAGAATGGTTGAAAAGAGATAAATATTTAATGAATATACTGCTGGTGGCTGGTAAAAAGACCCTTACCAGGAAATGGTTATCTCAGGAGGGCCCAACTTTAAATGTGTGGATGGAAATTACAATGGACATTTACAAAATGGAGAAGATAACAGCATCTGTTAATCATAAGTTGGAACAATTTTATTCATACTGGAAAAAATGGTTTAACTACATAACACCTCATAGGCCTGATTTTATTCTCACAAGTCAATGGATATGTTGTAAAAAAAAATCACTCCCTACTCTGTACATAGTTTTCTTCTTTCGTTTGTTCTTTCTTTCCTCTCCTTTCTATAAGTGTGTACCTCAGATAAATATTATGTGGAGATTTGTGACAAATATGATTATGATATGTATGTACATTATCTGAAATACATCTTATGGAAATGTTTGTTTGATGAAATTCAATAAAAAATAAATTACAAAAATAGAACAGAGCGATAGCTTTTAGCGACTAAACCATCGCCATCTTGACCAAAAGTCCTTCACTCTCGTCCTGCTATCAAAATAGAGTTAATTTAAGAGAAAAACTGCAAGACATCAAAATACTCTGCAGGTTAGGCAAAGTACAATCAATGCAATCTCAGAAGACCATCACTTCCTGCATGGCTTATTTTCTCTGCACAATCACAACTATCTCATAGTTAAGAGACTTAGATCAGCTTTATGGTACAGAACACATTAGAAGAGGCCAGACAAAAAAAGAAAGTTATTTGTCCTAGATAGATGCATATCTCAATTCTTTTGGCTGAAAATCATTGAAGCCTGCTACCCACAAGATTAATTTCTCTATACAGATAATTTATAATACTACAAAGATAATAATACATTATAGAATAATAATAAAAATGTTTGCATACAATGCCATTAGCTTGTTAACTAAAATGCACTAGTTTTAATCTGATTACAAGAGTGCAGATTCTTTTAAAATGAGAAAATTGAGGAAGTCACATGACTTTTTCCAGCTCTTAAAAGCATATTTAAATGACTTTACAGACAGTACAATTGGGACTGCAACACTAACAGTTATCCTTAGATTTTTATTTAACTGTTATGTGGTCAATCAGCTACAGATGAAATAACAATAAATTCATAAAGTTCACAAATTTCTTTTTGGCCCAGTTAAAAAGTAGTATTTCTATGTTAAAACCAAGAAGTATTCTTAATAAAGAAACCAGTCACATACACTGGATTTTATACTTAGCTTTATCAAATGCTTGGCAACATTTGAGGAAACTACAGTATAAACAAAAGTTAGTATCAACTGTAAAACAAAATTCTTTGAGCTCATATGATAATTATTCTCACATTTCTTCTCACGTTGAGTAGCAGAGATTAAAACTCTATATTCTGTGTGTTTTAGAAAAGGAAATGAATAAAACTATAGATATACTGTGGGTTGCAAAAATAACATTCAAAGCTAAATCACAACAGAGAACAGAATAAACAGAATTTCCACATAAACCAACATATAGTTTGCAGCATTTCATTATTTAAGTGATTGTATCAAATTATAAATTGTAGGATTAACAATAGAAGAACAATGTTTCTTTACCTGATCTTTTTGTTTTGTTGCAGACTTTGAATATTCATAATCTTTCTTGGTTTCCAAAATCTTCTTGACAAGTCCACCTTGATGAAAACAGATTAGTCTTGTGTGTATGCATTGAAAAAAATTTACAAGCTTGTAAAATTTGTTTGAGAGAGGTGACTTCCTCTGATTGGGAAGCCCAGAACAAATGGAAATAAACTTAGAGCCAAACTATTTTTTGTATTAATCAGAAAGCACTTCACCCAGGCAATGGAACCATTATGGAATTCTCTTCCAATGGACCATGGATACAAGGTCAATCTGAATACAGTCCTCCATCGGTATCTGCGGGAGATTGGTTCCAAGACCCCCTGCGGATGCCAAAATCCGCGGATGCTCAAGTCCCTTATATAAAATGGCGTAGTATTTGCATATACAGGTGTCCCCCACTTTTTGAACGTTCGCTTTATGAAACCTCACTGTTACGAAAGACCTACATTAGCATCCTGTTTTCGCTTTCAGATGTTTTCACTGTTACGAAAAAAAAAGCAGCGCGCGATAAAAAGTCAAGCGTGCGAAAAGATCAGCGCGCGCCCTGAGCAGCCGCTCTCTCCCGGATTCTCACCGGCATTGCTTAAACACGAGCATGTGAGCAGCCGTTTGCAAGATGAGTTCTAAGGTATCGGAAAAGCCTGAAAGAGATTGTAAGGGTGTTATGTGAAAAGCGTGAAACTAGCGTTTTGATCGTGGTGAACGAAGTAAGGACAAAGTGAGTTTGGCTTGTGGAAGCTGACGAACATGATGTTGAAGAGGTTTTGGCACCCGATGACCAAGAACTGACAGATAAAGAGCTGATGCAATTGGAAGAAAAAAGGATAAGAATCGAAACCGAATGAGTAATGATAAAGTACAACTTTAATTTTGAAAGGGTATGTCGGTTTAGGAGATATTTGCAGGATGGTTTGAGTCCTTACAAAGAACTATATGATAGAAAAATGCGCGAGGCTCAGCAGTCAAGCAAGCCTTCCACATCAGCCACAGCAGACGACGAACCTCGAGCTTCGACATCGAGGCAGGCAGAGATAGAAGAAGATGAGCTGCCTGCCCCAATGGAAACAGACGATGACGCGATGACACCCCAGTGTCCCACCACCCCAACCCCCAGGCCACGGAGAGATACCGATTCGCAGAGAATGTAATGGTAGCCGGGAGGCACACAGCACATCTTTGAGAAAAAAGCCGAAATAAACAAGCTAATTAGGTGCTGCCCAACACGTAATTGTCGGCCCAGATCAGAGATGACGCAATCGGAAATCGGCACTGATCTGGGCCGACAATTACGTGTTGGGCAGCACCTAATTAGCTTGTTTATTTCGGCTTTTTTTCTCAAAGATGTGTTGTGTGCCTCCCGGCTACCACTGGACCCCTGCGTGCTTCGCAGCAATGTATCACTCGGCGTCCTGGAGGGTGGGAGCCACTGCACCATCCCAACCTGCAACGACTCAGCCTAACACACCACCATCAGTGTGCTCGGCGCTGAACCAATTCCGGTAAGTGATACTACACTGCACATACATTATTTCTACTTTATATAGGCTGTGTATTTTTACGTGTTATTTGGTATGATTTGGCAGCTTCATAGCTTAAAGGTTACTGGAGAGCGCTTGCATGTTTTTGCCAACAGCGCTTGCATGAGATTTTCTGCCGACAGGGCTTGCATGAGATTTTCGCTACGGAGAACAGTTCAGTAATGATTGTGGAAAAGTATTTCTATTTTATATAGGCTGTGTATTTATCATATCATTCCTGCTTTTACTAAATGTTACTGTTATTTTAGGTTTTATGTGTTATATGGCATGATTTGGTAGGTTATTTTTGGGTCTGCGAATGCTCACAAAATTTTCCCATATAAATAAATCGTAATTGCTTCTTCACTTTACGACATTTCGGCTTACGAACCGTTTCATAGGAACGCTCTACCTTCGGATGGCGGGGGAAACCTGTAACCTACGCACATCCTCCCATATACTTTAAATCATCTCTAGATTACTTATAATATCTAATACAATGTAAATGCTATGTAAATAGTTGTTATACTGTATTGTTTAGGGAATAATGACAAGAAAAAATGTCTGTACATGTTCAGTACAGACACAACCATCGTAGCTCTTCTGGGAACGCTGATGCTGCCTCGGCATCAGCCAATGCCAATTCTCCTGTGATCTTTAAGTTCTTGAGGCTGTAGCGCTTTACGTAGCCAGCCAGCCATCCCTTACTAGCCTTAAATTCCTTCCTCTCGCTCACAAGTAGCAAATGAATGAGACGCGACGCGAACAATGCTCAAAAACCGAGTGCTGGACAGAGACTGAGGATCTGTGAAATGGCGGGAGGCTACAGCAGCGTATGCCTACACATCACTTCATTCGCGTGGATTCAACGTAGTGCTCGGCGCGCAGCAAATTCAAGTTTTGCTTTTTGGAACTTTCTGGAATTTTTTCTCCTGAATATTTTCAATCCGCGGTTGGTTGAATCCGTGGATGCGGCACCCGCTGATACGGAGGGCCAACTGTACTGTAAAATTCAGATGGGTTAAATTTTCAAAGGCTAGAATATTTAAACTTATACTAAACAGGGTCAATGAAATTTCAATACAGGGCAGGTACAATCTCCAGAAAGCCATCTCACTTGTAAAGTGGCAATTCCAAGCTCAACTTGAATCACTAAAAAGCCGTAGCAGGGCTTGAATTCTATCACCCCCTACAAAAGTGAAACCAAGCGACAAGACTTTGCTCCCACATGAGCTCAATGCCCCTTATGTTCCTTTAACTGTCAAAGCATGGAGGAACCTTCAGGAACTCCCAAAGCCCCCAATGACCCTGTGATTTCAGTCTCTGAGGCTGACGTGAGAGCTCCCTTCAGGGGGTGAACTCAAGGAAAACATCCAGATGTCCCACCTGACCCAGTACTAAAGACCTGTGCTGATCAACTGGCTGGAGTATTCACTGAAATTTTCAACCTTTCACTTTGGAAGCCTGAGGTACTCACCTGCTTCAATCAGGCTTCAATCGTACCAGTGCCCAAGGAGAACTTGGTGACCTGCCTCAATGACAATTATCCAGTAGCCCTTACATCCACTGTGATGAAGTGCTTTGAAAAGTTGGTAATGAAACACATCAACTCCTGTCTGACAAGCGACTTGGATCCACTCTAATTTGTCTACTGGCACAACAGGTCATCAACAGGTGCCATTTCATTGGCTCTTCACTCAACCCTGGAACATCTGGACAGTGAAGATGCATATAATCAGCATGTTCTTTATTGACTAGCTTAGCAATCAATACTATCATCCCCTCAAAACTAATCAATATACTTCAAGACCTTGGCCTCAATACCTCCTTATGCACTTGGATCCTTGATTTCCTCACTTAAACACCCAATCAGTTCAGAGTGGCAACATCTCCTCCACAATCTCCATCAGCACACGTGCACCACCTGGCTGTGTGCTTAGTCCCTTGCTCTACTCACTTTATACTTATGACTATGAGGCTAAGCACAGCTCCAATGCCATATTTAAGTTTGACGACACTGCAGTCGTCAGCCAAATCAAAAGTGGCGATGAACGTAGGAGGATGATTGAAAATCTGGCCAAGTTGTGCCACAACAATAACCTCCCAATCAATGTCAGCAAGACCAAGGTGCTGATTATTGACTTCAGGAGGATGAAGCCGGAAGTCCGTGAACCAGTCCTCATCGGGGCGTCAGAGGCGGAGAATGTCAGCGATTTTAAATACCTCAGTGTTATTATTTCAGAGGATTTGTCCTGGATGCAGCATATGAGTGCCATCATGAAGAAAGCATAACAGTACCTCTACTTTCTTTGAAGTCGGTGAAGATTCAGCATGTTATCTAAAACTTTGACAAACTTCTATAAATGTGCAATGGAGATTATATTGTCAAGTTGCATCATGGCCTGGTAATGGAAACACCAAAGATCTTGATTGGAAAAGCCAAAAACAAAAAAAAGCGGATATAACCCAGTCCATAACGGTAAAACCCTCTCCACCACTGAACACATTTACACGGAGCGCTGAGCACTGTCACAGGAAGCAACATCTATCAAGGATCCCCACCATACAAGCCATGCTTTCTTCTTGCTGCTGCCATCAGGCAACATGAAAAAGAGCCTCAGGACACACACCACCAGTTTCTGGAACAGTTATTAACCCTCAATCATCAAGCTCTTGGATCCAGAGGGGATAACTTCACTTGCCCCATCACCGAACTGTTCCCACAACTTATGGGCTCACTTTCAAGGACTCATCTCATGTTCTCGATATTTATTGCTTTTTACTATTATTATTTCCATTTTTCTTTTCATATTTGCACAGTTTGTTGCCCTTTGTACATTGATTGTTTGTCTGTTCTGTTGGGTGCAGTCTTTCATTGATTCTATTATGTTCCTTGAATTTACTGTGAATACCCACAAGAAAATATGCCAGATATGCACTTTGATAATAAATTTAAATCATCTCTTTATAACTCCTATATTCAATGGAATACAAGCTTAATAACATAACCTTTCATAATTTAACATTTTAAGGCCTGACTGTCTTTGGTGGGGTGCTGTAAGTGAATTATACACTAGATGCAGTTAAGGCAGAGCCTTGTACAGTTGTAACATAACTTCCACCCTTTGTAATTCTAGCTCACGAAGGATAGGCCAACAAACTAATGTCTTTAAAAAATGTTTCTTTATCTTTCACTAGCCTTTTGCAATTTCAATACTTGGCTTTTAAATCTCTCTATGCAACAAATCATACCTTAAATTACCATATAATCACCCACACTGAACACTATCAATGAGATCTGCACACAAACTAAACACAACATTTTCACTAGACACTTTATGTTCCCAGCTATCCACACTGCTTAGTATTTAACAAACTTAACATCACTAGACTTAATAGATTGTTTATCTTTTTATCGAAATAAAGTTTTTAAAAAGCTAAAAGAAAAGAAAACCTCATTAAATATCTCTGCATGACACCACTTATGATGCAAAATAAGGGAAGCTATGACATTAAGTAGCATTTATTAGTTGCACTTACCATGGTCTTCACCATCATGCAGTTCTACTACTGCCACCTAGAAAATAAAAACAGATTTGAAGTAAATCCAATTAACCATTCTATCACTCCAGAGCAAATGGTAACATTTCTTTTACGAAATGTGATTATTAATATTTTTAAATATTTCAAAATCAAGGGCAAACAATCCTAATCATATTCTACTGTATTGCCATTGTTTCACTATTGTAGAATGATTATTGTTCCATCTTTTGAGGTTAAAAATTAGTAATAATTCCAGTATTTAAATTGCTCATTGTTCTTGGAATAGGAGATAAGATGTTTTAAAACTTCCTCTAAAAATACAAGAGTTGGAGACAAAGCTTTAATTAAGACAACTGTAGAACATTTTACTGTTTCAGTCATGGCAGACCAACATTTCCTTGCCCCCATACCCCTACTACCCCCAGCAGAACTCTTAGCCCACAAAGGAACAAACCAAATCTACCCATTTTCTTCTAGTTCCTGATAATCGGCTTACTGTGCCATGAATAATTAAACATACTATCCCTGGGTTTAAAATTGTAGTTGAACTCATATGATGTAAATGGAAGTGGCTATACATATTTAAAGAATGAAGCTTTATATGCCAGAACATACACTCTTATCTACTCAAAGCATGTTTAAAATGTAAATCACAACACAGCAGCCTGATCAGTGGGCAAAGTGACTAATACCATATTGATTAGTTGCCCGGTTTGTCAGGTGGATCAGATCAATAATCAGTTACAAATCAGAAAAGTTATGACTCCTCCCACATTCCAACAACATATGGGTTAGGATGGTCACATGGGTGTAATTGGGCAGTGCGGACACATTGGACTGGAAGGGCCTGTTACTGTACTGTATTGCCAAACAAAAACAAAAAGTAAATTATAAATTACAGTTTACTACATACCAGTTTTCTGTCAATGTGGCACTGTAATTCACTATTTGTTGACTTTTCCTGAAAACTGTGTATCATGAGTTTAATAATAACAACCAGTGAAAATATACTTGAGCCTTCCATAAGCATAGGGGATTCTTTTTTAAAGCAGCAAATCAAGTTAATTCTAGAATTTATAATCATACCTGCAACAATACTAGGGTTGTCAACTATTTTCATCGAAACCCATGGAAACAATGATACTGAATTCTGCATAAAAGTAAGTGATGGCCAACTCAAATTTGAGATCTTTGCTTTACTCTCACCTTATCTAGATCAGCCCATTTTACATCTGCTTACTCCTCAAATAAGTAGGCTGTATTAAATAAAGTCTGGGTGTACCAATTATTCCACTAAAATTAACATAGGACACAGATGTTCTAAGAGGGGGAAAAAGACTATCAAGGTTGTCATACGAAAATAGGACATCACAAATTTCAATATTCAAAGTTTTGCCAGTTTTAAGTGATTGAAAAGGTATTTTAAAATAACTTATTGGTCCTCTCTGGGTCAGAGCTAGCAGGAAGGGAAGCAAGGAGGGAGGAGGATGGGGAGAAGTGGAAATTGTAAATTTCAAATTTCTGGATACCATCCAGATTTTCTTTTCTACCATCTCTGGTTGCAGCTGTATGATTATTCTTTCACTATCGTCAGAGGGTGTATTAGCATTTACTTTCATTGGTTCTTTCATTTCTTACTGATATATTTTCCACTTTCCCATGATTCCAATCCAACTCCGTCAACTGTTAACATGACTATGTCTTTGCCCCAGTGTGATTCCTGGGACAAAAGGGTTCTTCTGAGAAAAGCTTTCGCAAGGTGGACTGATACTTGTTGGAATTGAGAAAAGGGAAGTAAACATATTGAAACACAAAATTCTGACTGGTTTTGACAAGGCAGTTTCTAAGAGGATGTTTTATCTCACAAGGGAACACAGGACTATTGTATATATAGTTTGAGACTGGTCCTTTCTGAGTCAAGGCAGATATGTGGAGGATTTCCTTCTATCAGAGGGTCATAAATCTTGGTAATAGTCTTAACAGAGAACTGTGATGGTTGAAATCACTAAAAACATTCAAGACCAAGACAGACATATTTTGGTCTATCGCAGAGTCAAGTATTATGGGAATCAAGTAAACAAGAAAGTAGAGCCAAGGGCATGATCAGATAGGCCAAGACCTTACTGAACAGTGCTGTAAACTTGAGGGACTGTACATCTTACTCCTGCTCTTAAACGTTAGTTCTTATGATCAGCATCATTTGAAATTTAAATACATTCTGCTTCTTACCTTTGCCAGTTGACCTGCAATTTTTGAACCAGATTTCATACTGCAGCATCATAAAAATCATACTCCTGTACCCATGCCAGCCCTTTGAAAGAGCTGTCTAATTTAGTCCCATTTACTACCCGCCACTACCAGCTAACCAAGAATTGGTCCTCTTCAAATATTAACATTAGGTTCATCCAAGCAAGAACTATATTCCAGAGTTTTCCCTCTGCTAATTATTTTCAATTAAACACCTCTAGTCACAAAACCATTTGAAAGGTGAAGGTAGTTTCTTCCCACTTGCTCTTTTGAAACACTTTTTCTGCATCTTCTCCAAGGCCATGACATCCTTCCTACAACGGAGTGTCCAAAAGAGTACACAATATATCAGCTTAGCCAAACCAATCACTTGTTAATGTTTAGCGTGACATTCTTGCTCTTGGATTTGTAAATTTGG
Source organism: Mobula hypostoma (assembly GCF_963921235.1). NCBI lineage: Eukaryota > Metazoa > Chordata > Chondrichthyes > Myliobatiformes > Myliobatidae > Mobula > Mobula hypostoma. The sequence goes on along the minus strand of NC_086102.1, from coordinate 133,441,602 downwards.
GGATTCAATCCAAGTTTCCACATACTTTCTTAAGACCCTTCTACATTTACCTTTAAATATTTAAGCATATACATCCAGCCTCGATCAGATTTAGATTGCACTGCCTCATATTTATTGCACTTCATTAAACTGAATCACTATTTTATTTAAATCCATCCTCTGAATGAGACAATTGCGCTAAAGCCCTCTACACTGTGAAATCTGTATTTCAACCTAGCTTTGATTGATGCAACTGATTTTGTGTTATGAACCTGCTTTTCACATAAATTCAAAGTGAGAGCAGGCAATCTCAATCAATTCCTTCTGCTTATGAACCCACAATATTTAATGTCAATAGAACTGTAGTTAGTGCAAGAAACTAGAATATCAGAATGACAATACAGACATCTTTTTCTAAGGACAGGGCTAGAACACACATCCACTGCAGCAGGATACAACAAGCTTTACCTTGCATCTGGTTATTTTGGACTACAGCTGCAAGCATTGAAACTCATCATGGAGTACTAAAAATATACTATAGCTTCCCATCTTAGGAACCATGGAAAAGCAGGTCATTCCTCATTCTAACAGGTCAATGTTGATTTTAAGCTGTAATTGTGTAGGTTATTAATTATACAGTCAGTTATTCAGCACAAAAACAGCATCTTTGGTAACATCAAACATCAAGTACCCATTTATATTAATCCTATATTCCCATCAGTTTTCTCCAGATTCTACCATTCACTTAAACACTGGGGAAATTTACAGTGGCCAATTAACCTACTAATCCACACAATTTTGAATGTGGAAGGAAAGCCACCTGAACGAAACCCATGTGAGCACAAGGAGTATGTGCAAACAACACAGACAGACCCCAAGGTCAGGACTGAACACAGGCTGCTGGAACTGTGAGACAGCAGTTCTACTAGCTGCACCACTGTGCTGTCCTAACATTAAAAGCAAATTTAATGTGAAAAAGTATTTTAATAAAAGTATACTTGTATGTTATTTAATAAATACTTAACTGGAAATCAACCTAAAATTTCAAATGAATGTCTCTAATGTTTTTCAAAATCATGCTCATAGTTTAGGAATGCCATTGGAATCATCACCAGACTTCTATTAATAGTGTGAAATTCCTGTTTGCTTTCAATTCAAGAAGTCAATATCATGAGTCCTTTTACACAATTGTTTTTTTAAACCCACAGCATTGTTATAATCTCTACTAGAATTGTTCTTCCTGCCCCCGAAAACAAACTAAATTTTGGTATCATTTTCATTACAGATTTAAAAAGGGCATACTCTTTATTTTTGAAAAAAATCCCTTGCAGAATATAGATTATATTCAGTCTTTCTCCATGGCTGACAACAAATAGACTGAAAAAATCCAACATCTGTCTGTTTTTATTAATAGTATTGCTAATATTCAGCAATGATAGAAAAAAAACAAAATCTATAGATCTTCAGCAGCTATGGTTTCAATAAAAACCAAAAATCTCATGAATGGTAGTTTGCCTCCCAGGTGCCAGGGTCTGGGATGTTTCTGATCACGTCCACGATATCCTGAAGTGGGAAGAAGAACAACCAGAGGTCGTGGTACATATTGGTACCAACGACATAGGCAGGAAAAGGGAGGAGGTCCTGAAAACAGACTACAGGGAGTTAGGAAGGAAATTGAGAAGCAGGACCACAAAGGTAGTAATCTCAGGATTACTGGATGTGACAATGAGTACAGGAATAGAATGAAGTAGAGGATAAATGTGTGGCTGAGGGATTGGAGCAGGGGGCAGGGATTCAGATTTCTGGATCATTGGAACCTCTTTTGGGACAGGTGTGACCTATACAAAAAGGACGGATTGCACTTGAACTGAAGAGATGGAAGAAGAGGTGGTTTGGCTCACAAATAGAGAAAGCTTGGAGACAGTGCGAGACAGAGGATAGGCAGGTGATAGAGAAGGGACGCGCTCAGACCGATGATTTATGATGTGTCTATTTTAATACAAGGAGTATTATGAACAAAGCAGATGAGCTTAGAGCATGGATCAGTACTTGGAGCTATGATGTTGTGGCCATTACAGAGACTTGGATGACTCAGGGACAGGATGGTTACTTCGAGTGCCAGGCTTTAGATGTTTCAGAAAGGAGAGGGAGGGAGGCAAAAGAGGTGGGGGCTTAGCACTGTTAATCAGAGATAGTGTTACGGCTGCAGAAAAGGAGGAAATCATGGAGAGATTGTCTACAGAGTCTCTGTGGGTGGAAGTTAGGAATAAGATGGGGTCAATAATTTTACTGGGTGTTTTTTTATATAGACCACCTAATAGTAACAGGGACATCGAGGAGCAGATAAGGAGACAGATTCTGGAAAGGTGTAATAATGACAGGGTTGTTGTGGTGGCAGATTGTAATTTCCCAAATATCGATTGGCATGTCCCTAGAGCGAGGGGTTTAGAATTTGGTAGGTGTGTTCAGGAAGGTTTTTTGACACAGTATGTAGAAAAGCCTACAAGAAGAGAGGCTGTACTTGATCTGGTATTGGGAAATGAACCTGGTCAGGTGTCAGATCTCTCAGTGGGAGAGCATTTTGGAGATAGTGATCACAATTTGATCTCCTTTACCATAGCTTTGGAGAGGGATAGGAACAGACAAGTTAGGAAAGTGTTTAATTGGAGTAAGGGGAAATATGAAGCTATCAGATAGGAAGTTGGAAGCATAAATTGGAAACAGATGCTCTCAGGTAAACGTATAGAAGAAATGTGGTAAATGTTCAGGGGATATTTGCACGGAGTTCTGCATAGGTAAGTACCAATGAGACAGAGAAAGGATGGTAGGATACAGGAACCATGGTGTACAAAGGCTGTTGTAAATCCAGTCAAGAAGAAGAGCTTACAAAAGGTTAAAAAAAAAATTAGGTAATGATAGAGCAACACACACAAAAAATGCTGGTGAACGCAGCAGACCAGGCAGCATCTATAGGAAGAGGTACCGTTGACGTTTCAGGCAGAGACCCTTCGTCCTAAAATTCCAGCATCTGCAGATTTCCTCATGTTTGAGGTAATGATAGAGATCTAGATTATAAGGCTAGCAGGAAGGAGCTTAAGAATGAAATTAGGTGAGCTAGAAGGGGCCATGAGAACGCCTTGGCAGACAGGATTAAGGAAAACCCCAAGGCATTCTACAAGTATGTGAAGAGCAAGAGGATAAGAGGTGAGAGAATAGGACCAATGAAGTGTGACAGTGGAAAAGTGTGTATGGAACCGGAGGAGATCGCAGAGGTACTTAATGAATACTTTGCTTCAGTATTCACTATGGAAGAGGATCTTGGCAATTGTAGGGATGACTTACAGCGGACTGAAAAGCTTGAGCATGTAACTATTAAGGAAGAGGATGTGCTGGAGCTTTTGAAAAGCATCAAGTTGGATAAGTCACCGGGACCGGTCGAGATGTACCCCAGGCTACTGTGGGAGGCGAGGGAGGAGATTGCTGAGCCTCAGGTGATGATCTTTGCATCATCAATGGGGATGGGAGAGGTTCTGGAGGATTGGAGGGTTGCAGATGTTGTTCCCTTATTCAAGAAAGGGAGTAGAGATTGCCCAGGAAATTATAGACCAGTGAGTCTTACTTCAGTGGTTGGTAAGGTGATGGAGAAGATCCTGAGAGGTAGGATTTATGAACATTTGGAGAGGCATAATATGATTAGGAATAGTCAGAATGGCTTTGTCAAAAGCAGGTCGTGCCTTATGAAACTGACTGAATTTTTTGAGGATGTGACTAAACACATTGATGATGGTAGAGTAGTAGATGTAGTGTATATGGATTTCAGAAAGGCATTTGGTAAGGTACCCCATGCAAGGCTTATTGAGAAAGTAAGGAGGCATGGGATCCAAGAGGACATTGCTTTGTGGCTCCAGAACTGGCTTGCTCACAGAAGGCAAAGAGTGGTTGTAGACAGGTCATATTCTGCATGGAAGTTGGTGACCAGTGGTGTGCCTCAGGTATCTGCTCTGGGACCCCTTCTCTTTGTGATTTTTATAAATGACCTGGATGAGGAAATGGAGGGATGGTTTGTAAATTTGCTGATGACACAGAGGTTGGGGGTATTGTGGATAGTGTGGAGGGCTGTCAGAGGTTACAGCGGGACATTAATAGGATGCAAAACTGGGCTGAGAAGTGGCAGATGGAGTTCAACCCAGATAAGTGTGAGGTAGTTCATTTTGGTAGGTCAAATATGATGACAGAATATAGTATTAGTGGCAAAACTCTTGGCAATGTGGAGGATCAAAGGGATCTTAGGGTGCGAGTCCATAGGACATTCAAAGCTGCTGCACAGGTTGACTCTGTGGTTAAGAAAGCATACGGTGCATTGGCTTTTATCAGTCGTGGGATTGAGTTTAGGAGCCAAGAGGTAATGTTGCAGCCATATAGGACCCTGGTCAGACCCCACTTGGAGTACTGTACTCAGGTCTGGTCGCCTCACTACAGGTAGGATGCCGAAACCATAGAAAGGGTGCAGAGGAGATTTACAAGGATGTTGCCAGGATTGGGGAGCATGCTTTATGAGAATAGGTTGAGTAAACTCGGCCTTTCCTCCTTGGAGCGATGGAGGATGAGAGATGACCTGATAGAGGTGTATAAGATGATGAGAGGCATTGATCGTGTGGATAGTCAGAGGCTTCTTCCCAGGACTGAAATGGCTAGCATAAGAGGGCATAGTTTTATGGTGCTTGGAAGTAGGTACAGAGGAGATGCCAGGGATAAGTCTTGTTTTGTTTTGTTTGTTTGTTTTTTTACGCAGAGAGTGGTGAGTGCGTGGAATGGGCAGCCAGCAATGGTGGTGGAGGCGGATAAGATAGGGTCCTTTACAAGACTCCTGGACAGGTACATGGAGCCTTGAAAAATATGGGTAACCCTAGGTAATTTCTAAGGTAAGGACATGTTCAGCACTTCTTTGTGGGCTGAAGGGCCTGTATTGTGTTGTAGGTTTTCTATGATTCTATCTATCTTACATTTAATGATAATAATAATCAAGTGTGCAAGCTGTATCAGATTACTCCATTGGAGGACTAAGCTATTTTTTTTTTCATGTAGGTTAATTTGTATGACAATTTTTATCCCTCTCCAATAGCAGATTAGAGTTACATCTTGGAAACCCTGGGTTATGATCAAAGTTAATAAAATTACTGATAGATCAGCAATTTTTCCTAAACTAATGACTGGAACTCCAGCATTCTAGGTATTTTAATATTCATTATATTTTCTACTTCCATTTCTCATCATGTTCTATAATAAAGAGCAACCTTGTGCTAGCAGATCCAAGCAACACACACAAGATGTTGGAAAAACTCAGTAGGCCAGGCCATCTACGGAAAAGAATACAGTCAACATTTCCAGCCGAGACCCTTCAACAGGACTGGAGAAAAAATGATGAGGAGTCACAGTTAGTAAGTGGGGGGGGGGGAGGGGACTGGAGGGAGGAAGAAACAAGGTGATAGGTGAAATTGTGGGGGAGGAGTGAAGTAAAGAGCTAGGAAGTTGATTCATGAAAGACTTACAGGGCTGGAGAAGGGGGAATCTGATAGGACAGAACAGACGCCATGGAAGAAAGAAAAGGGAGAAGAGCACCTGAGGAAGGTGATGGTCAGGTAAGGACATAAGATAAGAGAGGGAAAAGGGAATGGGGAATGGTGAAGGAGGGGGTGGGGGAATCACCAGAAGTTCAAGAAATCAATGTTCAGGCTGTCAGGTTGGAGCTTATCCAGATGGAATACAACTCCAACCTGAGTGCGGCCTCATTGCGACAGTAGATGAGGCCATGGACTGACACATCGGAATGGAAGTGGAATTGGAATTAGAACGGCCGGCCACTGAGAGATCCTGTTTTCTCCCCAGGTGGATGAAGCATAGGTGAACGGTGAAGCGGTCTCCCAATCTACGTCAGATCTTACACATATACAGATGGCCACACTGGGAGCACCGGGTACAGAAGATGACCTCAAAAGACTCACAGGTGGTGTCGCCTCACCTGGAAGGACTGTTTGGGGCCCTAAGTGGTAGTGAGGGAGGTGGTGTAGGGGCAGATATAGCACTTGTTCTGCTTACAAGGAAAATTGTCAGGAGGGAGATCAGTGGGGAGGGATGAATGGACAAGGGAGTTGTGTAGGGAGCAATCCCTGCAGAATGCAGAAAGTGAGGGGGGGAAAGGAGGAAAAAGAAAGGAAAGATGTGCTTGGTGTTGTGTTGGAGATGGCCAGAAGTTATGGAGAATTATGTGCCAGATGCGGAGGCTGATGGGGTGGTAGGTGAGGACAAGAGGAACGCTATCACTGGTGGGGTGATGGGAGGATGGGGTGAGGGCAAACGTGTGCGAAATGGAAGAGATGTAGTTGAGAACAGCGTTGATGGGGGACGCGGGGAAGCTCCTTTCTTTGAAGGAGGAGGACATCTCCTTCATTCTGGAATGAAAAGCCTCATCCTGAGAGCAAATGCAGCAGAGATGGAGAAATTAAGTAAAGGAGATGGCAGTTTTAAAAGTCACGGGGTGGAAGAGGTGTAGTCCGGGTATAGTCTAGCAGATCAAAATTATTTATCTTAATCTATTTTGGTTGAACTTTTTGTTTTAGAAATTCTCCTCTTTTATATCTTATTCTACCAAATTAAACAAAAAAAAATTGAAATTGCCTGGAAGAATGGAGAATATTTATTCTTGGTCCTTCACACTATTAGAAATTATATTACTATCTGCTTGCAATAACATTCCTAGGCATTGCTTACCCATTTTAATGGTTTCTTCTCTCATTCTAGCTCCTTCCAAATTGTCATAAAATTTGAGGTACAGGAGCAACAGGACTAGGCCTGTCTGACTGAGCAATAGCTTCTTCCCTCAGGCTGTGAGACCAATGAATGCCCTGCCACCACCAAGGTCTCGTCACTAGGACAGCAAGCTGTTTACTGTACTGTTTACCTGTGCTGTGCACTACATGCACTTTGAATTGTGGTAATGTTTTTTTATGTGTTATGTGTGATACAAGTTTTTGAGTGCACTGTGGTCCAGAGGAAAGTTGTTTTGTTTGATGTATACATGTTAGATGATAATAAACTTCGACTTGATTCCTTTCATCAGTCTTGAACTTTTTAGTCATTAGTAAGCATGTGATTGTTCCTTGCACTGGTGCTAGTGCAGTGGAAAACATAAAGGCTGCAGATGTCCTGTCTTATAAGAAGCAGTCTTTAGCAGAATACAATCTAATTTCTGTAAATATAACAGTCAAATTAAACTGTTTCAAAGCTCAGAAATTCATCCTCCATAATCTAGTTCAGGTAGGGTAGCCACATTTATAACATAATGGTGAGGCCTATCAAGGTGTGGGGCTTTACCGTGAGAGATTGAACCAGTCTGTCACAATATGTTCTAGCTGGTACTTATTTACTTCACTCATTTATTCCTCAAACACTACTGACAGTAATATTTAAAACATGCAAGGTGGGAATGAATTCTCATGCTGCATTATGATAATTCCTGATGTTTAGTGAGCCCTTGCTGCTCACAAGTACATTCCTGACAGCAATTGGTTGTATCTAATTACTTGCTTACACTTAAATTACTAAAAGGGTACATAATCAAAGGTGTTGCAGTAGTCATGCAAAAGAAGTGAGCTCAACTGAGGTAGGACAAATGATTAGTCTACAACCCTCCTACTGAACTGTTCTGACACAATGGTGTTTTTACTTTATCTGCTTTGTGTCTTAAAAGCATAATTCTTGCATCAGGGGGAACGACCCTACTTCGCTCAGCAATCAAATTTTTGCTTAATGTAATTAGCTGAAATGAAGTGTGTTGATTTGTTCATTAAGCTCATACAAGAATAGCAAAAAGTAGTTTTTTAATTCTTCCAACTAATCTAGTTTAGGAGGACAAAGGCATCAAAACTGTAGGAACACCAACACCTGGAAGTTTCTCTTGAAGCCACACACTATCCTGACATGGAAACATATCACTGTTCCTTCACCATCACTAGGTCAAAATTCCAGAACTGCTTCCCTAACAGTATTGTAGGTGCAACTCAAGAACTATAGGTGGTTTAAGAAGGCAGCTCAGCAATACTTTCAAGGACAACAAGGCATGGGCAAATTAAATGCTGGCTCAAACTGTGAAGCCCACGTTCCTTGCCATTCAGAATTTCTTTAACTCTAGTTTAAGCTAAATCTTTCATGCTGGCCAAAATAATTAACATGAAAACTGATTAATAATAGGTATGGAGTATTTTGCATTTAATCCAACAATAACAATTTGGATACTTGACTTACAGGTTCCATCTCAGGCATATCTGGAAGTTGTGAAACAGTTTCTTCCACCACAAACTGCTCATCATCATCATCCTCTTCCTCTTCAGCATTTTTTCCTTTATCCACTATAACATTAGTTACAGGCTTTGCACTACCAGCTCTGGAAAGGCAAAATAAATAGCTACAAAATATGTTAAATAAAATGTGAAATTGAATATGCTTGTGATTGCATCTGAAATGCTAAATTACTACTTCCTACATGTAATTTTATACTGCCATGACAGTTGTCAAATCAGTTACCTGAAGGTTTTTTTTGTAAAGGTGAAACAACATAAAAATGACTGGAGTCCAGTTATCAAGTATATTAACTCTCCTAATCAAATGATTTTGTAAATGGTTCCTAGATCCAAGTAAGTTAGAGTCATAGTAATATAGCACAGAAAAGGGCTCCTCTTCCCACCACATCCATGACGACCATTGCACCCATTTATACTATATATTTATTGGCGTTCAGCCCATAGCCTCAGCAATTCAAGCTGTCAGATTATTTTTTAAAAAAGAAATTATCTCAGGGTTCCTAATTTTGGCTTGGAGAGTACAGGTGGCCCCCGTTTTCTGAACGTTCGCTTTACAACACCTCACTGTTACAAAAGACCTGCATTAGTTACCCGTTTTCACTAACAGAAGGTGTTTCCACTGTTGCAAAAAAAGGCAGCGCGCGTTGGAACAGCCAAGCTCCTCCCCCGGAACTGCATTCTAGCCGCCATTGCTTAAACACCTGCTTTATCTCGATTTATTTTGTGCATCCGTTAGCAAGGTGAGTTCTAAGGTAATGGAAAACCCTAAAAGAGCTCGTAAGGGTGTTACATTTAGCGTAAAACTAGACATAACTAAGCGTTTTGATCGTGGTGAATGAAGTAAGGACATTGTCCACGCATTGAACTTGCCTGCATCTACCATTCGCACTATTTATACGCAGAGAGAGAGAATTTTGAAAGCTGCCGATGTTACTGTTGGTTCTGCTCATAGCAAAGTGGTCTCTCAGTCGGCATCCAATAATGGATAAAATGGAAAGTCTATTGCTTGAGTGGATTGATGGGTGTACAAAGCGTGGTGTTCCGTTAAGTTTTCTTATACTTAAGGAGAAATCAGTCAGTCTTTTTAACAAGCTGAAACAGAAAGCACTGGCCGATGGTGATGAAAATGTTGCAAAAGTGGAATTTAAAGGTAGTCATGGGTGGTTTGATCGGTTTCTGAGGCAAGGGCAGCTTCCATAGTTTAAGCAATGGTCCCCAACCTCCAGGGTGTGGACTGATACGTTGCCACGAAGAATGCAGCGTTGCAGCGGTAGTCGGAACACACTCAGCACATCTTTAAGAAAAAAGCCGAAATAAACAAGCTAATTAATTAGGTGCTGCCCGGCACATAAATGTTGGCCCAGATCAGAGGCAATTGCCGACTGCGTCAAGTGCTTATTCGTATAAGTGTTTAACTGTGACGAAACTGCAATTTATTGGAGTCTTCCCGATTCCAGTAAGTGAAACTACACTGTACATGCATTATTTCTACTTTATATAGGCTGTGTATTTATCATATCATTCCTGCTTTTACTATATGTTACTGTTATTTTAGGTTTTATGTGTTATTTGGCATGATTTTGTAGGTTATTTTTTGGGTCTGGGAACGCTCAAAAATTTTTCCCATATTAATAAATAGTAATTGCTTATTCACTTTACGACATTCCGGCTTACGAACCGTTTCATAGGAATGTTCTACCTTCAGATAATGGGGGAAACCTGTATCATGACATAATTACACTGCACAATACTGTGGATCATTTCAGTACTACTGCAATTAAATTGAATTCCAGTGAGGTTAAAACTCCTCTGTGCCACCATTTCATTGCAATTTTCATCTAAAATGTCAGGGAAAAAATGTAGGAATTATTTAAAATAAAATAATTGACCATTTGACAAGCATTTGTACTGCATTTTCAGCACCACAAACGGGATGTTTCTGTTTTTATAATACTGCTTGACCGATTTTACTAGGAGAAATAATGAGCAGAAATTGCAAAGAACTATCCTTGCATTTTGAATGGAATCAATTTTAAATATCATGCTCAGGGCATTCAATAGATATTAGATAGATTACTGGGTTGAGCTACCCACTGGAAAAGGACAAATGCATTATATCATTTCAGAAGAACAAGTGGCAATCTTATTCAAAAATTTTAAATACTCCACTAATTGACAAGCCAGATGCCCAAAGACCTTGCATGCAGCCTCTAAAACCTGTTGTCTTAGTCTCAAAATAAAGTAATTTGCCAATTAAGAATTCAATCACCAGAATTCACTATTGCTGAGAGCAGTGGAAGTTCAGTTAATAAGTATATTCAAAGCTGAAATTTATAGATTTTTGGAGATTAAAAGAATAAAGGGATATAGAAAAGAGGTAAGAAAACAGAATCAGAGGTTTAGTTATAAGTTTATCCAAGAAGGAAACAGAATTAAAGTGCTTTTTGGTCACCTCCTAATTTTACTTCGTGTTATACCGCTGAACATTTCTAGTAAGTCATACAAAATCATTCCTTAGTTTATTTAACTTAGTTGAATTTGTTTAAGAAAGTAATAGATTATTGCCTAGACAGATTTTAGCAAGACAAATTGGCTGGAGAAGTAAAAGCCTACGGAGTCCATGGGGAAAGTGGCAAGTTGGATGAATGATTAATTTATTCGGAGACAGCAAAAGATAATGGCCAACCAGCTTAGTGACTGGTGGATTATGTTTTAGCTTTGGTTACTGGCCCAGGACCAAACCGCTTGCTTCTCATAATTTTTGAGTGATTTAATTGCCCGAGAAGGTGGTGGTGAACTGATTTCTTGAAACACATTCTTTCAGATGTAGACAGTGGTTAGAAGTTCAATGATTTTGACCCAGCAATGTTTGAAGGAACAGCAATACATTTCCAAGTAAGATGCTGTGAGACTTGGAGGGCAGCTTCCAGATGATGGTGTTCCCATGCTTTTGCTGCCATTGTTCAACTAGCTGGTAGAGATTGATATCAGGTATGGAATGACCATAAAATATAGGAGCAGAATTAGGCCATTCGGTCTATTGAGTCTGCTCCACCATTCCATCATGTCTAATTTAATAACCCTCTCAGACCCATTCTCTTTCCTTCTCCCCATAACCTTGGACACCATTGGCCAGAAAGAACAACAGTCTACAAATCAAATGAGTCAAGCACAGTGGAAGCAGACAGACCAATTGCCTTCGTTCTTGCCATGAGGGAGGAGATGAAGGCTGCCATTTTATGAAGAGACTCTTGTGTTCTCCATTTTGTGAGCTGTAGTTGCTTGGCTTGATAAGTGTTTTAAAGTAAACACAATCATGCTCCAGGTAATCTGCTGAACTAGGGATAGTTTCCAAATAATAAGTTATTTGTGAGGTTTGTGACTGTTGGGGTCTGTATTTGCCTTGCATGATAACAAAGAGAAAATAATTTACCAGTTGTCACTTGCTGGCAAGAGGGCAATAAATGGATTCTGGCCTGGAGTAGAGCCAATAAAAAGGTGTTAAAGGTCAGGCATAACCAATAGCCAATGACACTGGAATACAATATTTAAATCGTTAAGAAGTGAGTATAAAAGCAGAAGTCTTCACATAGAAGATAGTGATAACTCTCTAAAGACCAAACCTTGTGGATGTGAGATGCCCCACAGACGTGGAGATTCAAAACAAGACTACAAGGAACATGTGGCCAGCAGTCAAAACTTCTTTTTAAACTGATATTATATTTTCTATTCTTCGACTGCTCATGGTAGGTCAGGAAAACTTAGTAAGTGAGCACAAGGGTATTCTTCCATTGAGGCAATAAAACGTACTTGCCTGTAATTACAGATTCTCTCTGTGCCTCCCTGGTCATTATTACAAGGGGTAATTCTTATAATAATACCTTGACTAATCAAGAACCTATCAACCTCTACTTTAAAAGTACTCAATGATAGCCATCTGTGGCAATGAGTTCCACAGATTTAACACTGTCTGGCTAAAACAATTCTTCCTCATCTCTGTTCTAAATGGACATCCCTCTATTCTGAGGCTATGCCCTCTGGTCCTAAATTCACATCCACCCTAGGAAACATTCTCTCCACATCCACTCTTTCTATACCTAGTTTAAATGAGATCCCCCTCCCACTTAAATCTTCCAAACTCCAGCAAGTACAGGCCCAGAGCTCCTCATACATTAACTCTTTTGCTCCTAGAGCCATTCTAATGAACCTCCACTGGACCTTCTCCAATGCCAGCACATCCTTTCTTAGATAAGGGGCCCACAATTGCACATAATACCCCAATTACAGTCTGACTAATGCCTTAAAGCCTCAGCATTATGTCCTTGTTCTTATATTCTAGCCCTCTCGAAATAAATGCTAATATTGCACTTGCCTTCCTTACCACTAACTCAACCTGCAAGTCAACCTTTAAGGGGAAATCTGACTTGGGAGACCTTGTGCAGGATTCCCTAATAAAACCATACTGATTTCTGCCTTTATCATGTGCCTTGAAGTACCCAAAACTTGATAATGGACTCCAACATCTTCCCAACCACTAAGGTCAGGCTAACTGATCTATGATTTCCTTTCATCTGCCTTCCTCCCTTCTTGAAGAGTGGAGTAGCATTTGCAATTTTCTAGTCCTCACGAACCATTCCAGAATCTAGTGATTCTTGAAAGATCATTACTGATGCATCCACAATCTCTTCAGCTACCTCCTTCAGAAACCTAAGGTGTAGTCCATTTGGTCCAAGTGACTTATCTACCTTCAGACCTTTCAGCTTCCCAAGCACCTCCTCCTTAGTATTAGCAACTACATTTACTTCTCTCCTTAGTAAGTATCTCCCTGTAAAATTCCACAGCTAACATTGTTCTGGAGCACTTTGAATAACTGCTTCTCTTCCCCAGCCCAAAGTTCAGTGGTGGTGCAGTATGTTTGTGCTCTTTTAAGTAAGGTGCAAATGCAGCTTTTGTGGCAAGCTGGGTGGTTGCTATGGTAGTTCAATACCTGGACCATATGTGCACCCTTTTGGTAGACAGATGTCTCTAATATACTATCTGTCCTTCTTGTGACAAGTATATCCAGCAACACAAGTCGAATGTAACTTTCTCTTTCCATTGTAAACTTAATTTTGCTGAATGTTGTTGATTTGTTTAAAGGTATCCTCCATTTCATTTTGTTTGGGTATGACTGATCGTATCCAGAGTTTGGGTTTGAGGACTGGAAGTACTATCTTTTCTAGTCTTTGCACAACCTGGCGTGTAAAGTCTACAAGGAACTATCATCAAGTCACTCCATGATCTCCCGCCATGCAGACAAGTCCCACCAGCCCCAGTTGCTTTTTGAACCTGGGGCATAAAGTCCACAAGAAACTGTCTCCGACTCACTCTGCGATCTTCCGCTGTGCAAACTACAGCTACTTCCAAGGAATTACAGATCTGTATTCCCAGATCCCTCCATCCTATGCACTCCTTAGTGCCCTACCACTCACTGTGCAAATCCTATTCGGGTTTGTCCTCCCAAAGTGCAACAATTCACATTTCTCTACAAGAAATTCCATCAGCCGCTTTTCAGCCCATTTTTCCAGTTGGTCCAGATCCTGCCGCAAGTTTTTATAGCCTTCCTTGCTGTCCACTATGCCCCTAATCTTGGTGTTATTTGCAAATTTGCTGTTCCAGTTCACCACATTATCATCCTACATTTAAATCTAAGTTATTAGTGCTTAAGCAGTACCTTACTGCCGATGCATTAATAACAGATTTAAATGTAGCAGTCATGATTAGGACGTTTGCAATTTCAAAACCTGGTCTTGCAGTCCATAGCAAATGAGAAATTTTACACTTCAGGATGTATAAATGAACAATGGTATCAAACTTGCAATTGGAATTCAATCCAAAGGTGGTTGAGGATCACATACCTATCATTCTCACTCTCTACTTCCAAACCAATTTAATGCAATTTTATTCTTGTGAACAGCCTCCTGCATGGAACCTTATTAAATCTTTTACTCCACACAAATAAAATCTCTGAACAATTTTTATCTACCCATAAGCACTCTTCCAAAATAATAATAATAAATGAACTAATTACTCAAATACATACTCAGTCTAATGAGTACTTAAGCCTAAATAAACAATCACTTCTTTCCTAATAAAGGTTCCAGTAACATCCCTACAATTGACATTAAACAGCTAAGCTTAAAGCTTAATCAGAGTTCTATTTACTGACTATAGCTCTGCCTTCAGCACCATAGTTTCAATCAAACACATTTCCACACTCCTAAATTTAGAACTCTGCACCGGTAGCGGTGGTGGAGGCGGAAATGATAGGGTCTTTTAAGAGACTCCTGGATGGCTACATGGAGCTTAGAAAAATAGAGGGCTATGGGTAAAGCCTAGGTAGTTCTAAGGTAGGGACATGTTCAGCACAACTTTGTGGGCCAAAGGGCCTGTATTGTGCTGTATGCTCTCTATGTTTCCATCTTCAACTGGATCCTTGACTTCCTGACCAACAGATTGCAATCAGCAAGGATAGGCAATAATACACTCTCTACAACAATCCTCAACACTGGTGCCCAGGAAGGCCGTGTTCTCAGCACCTTACTCTACATCCTATACACACAATTGTGGTCAATTTCCATTCTAGTTCCATTTAAAAGTTTGCAGATGACACCACCATGGAATGGGCTAGATCGCAAACAAGCCAAGAGAGAGTACAAGTAGGAGATAGAAAGACTAGAGGCATGGTATCAAGACAACAATGTTTACTTCAACATCAAGAACATGAAGGAGCTAATCAATGACTTCAAGAAGAGGGTGGAGAACATGCCCCTATCTCTGTCAGTGGAGCTGAGTTGGAAACAGTTGAGAACTTCAAGCTCCTAAATATAAATATCACCAACAATTTATCCTGGTCCAGCCACATTGATACCATAGCCAAGAAACACAAGAACATAAGAAATAGCAACAGGAGTTGGTCATCTGACCCATTGAACCTGCTCCACAATTCAATAAGAACATGGCTGATCTGACCATGGACTCATCTCCACCTACTGCCTTTTCCCCATAACCTTCAATTCCTCTACTATGCAAAAATCTATCAACCTTGTCTTAAATATATTTACTGAGGTAGCTTCCACTGCTCCATTAGGCAGAGAATTCCACAGATTCACCACTCTCTTGGAAAAGCAGTTGCTCCATCTCCATCCTAAATCTACTCCCTTGAATCTTGAAGCTATGTCCTCAAGAAAGCATATCAACACCTCTATATCTTCAAAATGTTGAAATTTGGCTGGTCCTTGATGACTCCTAACAATTTTTATAGACTAATATAGAAAGCATCCTATCTGGATGCATACAAAATGCTGGAGGAACTCAGCAGGCCAGGCAGCATCTATGGAAAAAAAAAGTACAGTCGACGTTTTGGGCAGAGACCCTTCAGCAGGACTACTTTTTTTTCCTCCATAGATGCTGCCTGGCCTGTTGAGTTCCTCCAGCATTTTGTGCATGTTGCTCAGGATTTCCAGTATCTGCAGATTTTCTCTTGTTTCTTTCTGGGATGCATGATAATTTGATATGGCAAATGCTCAACCAAAGACCACAAAAAAACTGCAGGGAATTGTGAACATAGCCCGGTCTATCATGAAAACGGCTTCGGGGACTTCCGGTAGCGCTCATGGAGTGAAGTCGCGTTCTTGACTCGCTCCATTACCTCTGAGTTTTTTCTCTCTATGGTCAGCTATACTTTAATTAACTATTAAGGCATCAATTTTTACAATACTTTGAATTAAACTGAATTCTCTGACAATTGGATGATATTGAGATCGGCTATGTCTAAGAACGGGAAAGACGGCAAGGATGGTAAACCTTCGGTTAAACCGAAAGCTACGGATCTCCCTCCGACTGAATCACCGGTGACTTTGAAAGCGATATCGGAGTTAATTCAGAGGGAAATTTCAACCTCTGTTAGGGAGATGATTCGTACAGAAATTATGGGCTTTGTTAAAGACCTGATTCATACGGAAATCTCAACTAAGTTCCAGAAAATTGCCGATTTAATTGATAAGATGCAAACATGTATTGCGGAACATCAGTCGGCTATATCTGATCTTCAAAAATCCGCGCAACAAAGTGAGCTTAAGATGGGGAAAGTCGAAGAAACAATTAATGTAATGAAGAAGAAACTTGACTTTTTGACTTTTAAAAACTCTGACTTGGAATCTAGAATGCGACGGCAGAATTTACGAATGATTGGCGTCAGGGAAGCCGTGGAAGCTAACAACCCTATGAAATATTTCTCCCAACTTTTAAAAGATGCATTCCCTACTGTATTTCCTGACCAACCACCGCTACTGGATCGTGTTCACAGAATCCCATCATACTCGTCTAGGTCAGATAGACCGAGGCATGTTATCTTACGTTTTCATTACTTTCAAGACAAGGAGAGACTGTTTCGATTCGCTCGATCTAAAGGTTTCATTGATTTTTCGGATCTTAAGTTCCGATTCGTGGAAGATTTCAGTAAACCAATCTGGGACCAACGGGTCCGTTACAGATCCGTGATGTCGGAATTCTATAAGATGGATTTAAGACCAGCGCTGCTGTACCCTGCACGTCTAAGGATTCGCATGTTAGATGGAGCCCTTCGTTTTTTTGATTCTCTATCGGATGCCCAGAGTTATCTGGATCAACTTTCATCTTCAACATCTTAATTGCCTTTTTTTTAAATTTTCTCCGTTGATCGGAGGCTGTGAATTGGTTGGTTTTAACTTTTCTGTGCCCTATTTGGGCAGAAAAGTTTACTTTCGATTTCTTAATATGGCTGCTAAACTTTCTTTTTAACTGCGTCATTTCTTTCTTTTCCCAGGGGATTCTGAGTGGTTACTTCCCTTTTGTCATCTTACGTATTTCCTGTGCGGCCTTAAATTTTGTAGTTTTTTTTTAAATTTTATTCGGTTTTGCTTTTTATAATCATTTTATGTTAATAATCCTATTTTTTTTTGTTGCTGTGTCTATTCATGAGTTTGAGGTTTATTGTGGTTTTTTTTTAATATATACTTTCCGGCTTTTGTTCTGTTCTGTGTGTATTTTAATTGAGCTAACTTTTTTTTACTTTTTTTTTACTGTTTTACAATTAGCTGACCCTTTTCATATTTATACCTTTTTTTTTAGGGAGCGTATACCGGAAGTCATGGGGGTAGTTTTAGCGCTTGCTTCTTTCTGGCGGGTCTGCTTTAGATTTCGCCTTGGGGTCTTGGGGTGGGGGGTGGTGGGAGGGGCTTCACGTTTTAGTTTGTTTCTCTTTGGGCTATATACATTATTGAAGTATTGGTTGCGTCCTTTTCCCCGGTATCTTTTGTATGTTCTGTTTCCTCTCCGGGTTTGTGGGTCGCGCCTATTGTCAATCCTCCTTGTTATGGGTTGACTTTAGGATTTATGGAGTCTATTATTAATTTTGTCTCCTGGAATACTAATGGTCTTAATCATCCTATTAAAAGGAAAAAAGTTTTTAAAGTGTTCCGGAGACTTAAAGCACAAATTTTATTTTTACAAGAGACCCATGTACGGAGGGGGGACAGACTACGTTTTTTCAAATTCTGGAAGGGACAACAATTTCATTCGAACTCCAATGCTAAGATTCGAGGCGTCTCTATTTTTATAGACTCCTCAGTTACTTTTATACAACAGGATATTATCTCTGATCCGAATGGTAGATTTTTACTGGTTAGTGGTTTACTATTTAATAAAAAAGTAGTTTTGGTTAATGTTTATGCTCCTAATATGGATTGTCCGGAATTTTATAAATCATTGTTTGATCAGTTTCCGAATTTGAACGAGTTTTCATTGATTTGGGGCGGAGATCTTAATACCTGTTTATCTCCAGCTTTGGACCGTTCGGCTCCTTTACGGACTTTACCTAATAAATCTGCAAATTTGATTAATTTTTTCCTTTCTGATTCTGGGTCGACGGACATTTGGCGTTTTCTGCATCCTCAGGAAAAAGATTTTTCCTTCTTTTCACATGTTCATCATTCCTATTCAAGAATTGATTATTTTTTCATTGATTCTCGTCTCATTCCTTCAGTGATTAAATGTGATTATGATTCTATAACCATTTCGGATCATGCTCCACTTAAGCTTTCTATTAAAATTATGGCCAATATACCAAACAATAGACAATGGCGTTTTAATTCGCTGTTGCTTCAGGACTCGGACTTTGTTAATTTTATGAATGAACAGATTGAGCTTTTTTTTACAATTAACCATACAGAAGATATTTCGGTTAACACTCTTTGGGACACTTTTAAAGCCTATATTCGGGGTCAGATTATTTCGTATTCCGTTGCTTTGAGGAAGAAACAGAAGCAGGAGGAGATGGCAATTGTGGACAAGATTAAAGAAATTGATAAGAAATATGTTATGGCTCCTTCTGAGGAGCTATACAAACAAAGAACTGAACTTCAAATGGAACACAGTTTACTACTCTCGTCCTCGATTGTAAACCAATTAAAGAAAACAAGAAGTGATTTTTATGTTCACAGTGATAAAATTGGCAAGCTGCTGGCTAATCAATTGAAATCTAATTATGTTAAATCTCAAATCAATCAGATTTATAACCAAAATGATCGATTGATATTGGATCATGTGGGGATTAATCAAACCTTTTGTGATTTTTATTCTTCTTTATATAAATCAGAGTCTCCTCGAGATTCTAAATATATGAATGATTTTTTAGATAAGTTAGACTTCCCTCAGATTTCACAGGATCTGTCTTCTTTATTAGATACTTCCATTACAATGGATGAGATTAAGAATGTTATTTTTTCTATGAATCTGGGGAAAGCTCCTGGCCCTGATGGGTTTACCGTTGAATTTTATAAATGTTTTGCTTCTTTATTGATTCCTTGGCTCTATAAGGTTTTTGAGGCTTCTTTGAAACTTGGTAAACTTCCGGAATCTTTTAATAGAGCATCAATTTCTTTAATACTAAAGAAGGATAAAGACCCTGCTCAATGTGCATCTTATAGACCAATATCTTTATTAAATGTTGATTCTAAAGTTTTTTCCAAGTTATTAGCAAATAGACTAGAAAAAGTACTTCCTTCTATTATTTCGGAAGACCAAACGGGTTTTATTAAAGGTCGTTACTCTTTTTATAATATTCGTACATTGTTAAATATCGTTTATACTCCCTCACAAAATGTTCCTGAGTGTGTTATTTCTTTAGATGCCGAGAAAGCTTTTGATAGAGTAGAATGGCCTTATTTATTTAAGGTGCTTGAAATGTTTAATTTTAGCTTGAAATTTATATCCTGGATTAAACTGTTATATCACTCCCCTGTAGCCTCGGTTCGTACTAACTCCTTAAACTCACCTTTTTTTCCTCTCTTTCGTGGTACTCGACAAGGCTGTCCTCTTAGTCCCCTATTATTTGATATTGCATTAGAACCTCTTGCAATTGCTATTCGAGAATCTTCAAATATTACTGGGATAACTCGGGGATTAAAGTCCCATAAATTATCACTCTATGCTGATGATTTACTTTTATATATTTCTAATCCTGAGAGATCCATTCCTGCTGTTTTAGAGTTATTAGCACAATTTGGTCTTTTCTCAGGTTATAAATTAAATCTTAGTAAGAGTGAACTTTTTCCGATTAATAAACATCTTCCCTTATATTATAAATTTCCATTTAAATTGATTAATAATTACTTTTCATATCTTGGGATTAAAATTACTTGTAAACATAAAGATTTATTTAAGACTAACTTTTTACCATTAATAGACCATATTACTCAACTTTCATCTAAATGGTTTCCCTTATATTTAACTTTGATTGGTCGTATTAATGCAGTTAAGATGTTTTTTTTGCCAAAATTTTTATATGTGTTTCAGGCATTACCAATTTTCGTTCCTAAATCTTTTTTTGATAAAGTTGACTCTAAAATTTCTTCATTTATTTGGCAGAATAAGAATCCGAGACTGGGTAAAATACATTTACAGAAAGCTAAGAGAGATGGAGGTTTAGCATTACCTAACTTTAGATTTTATTATTGGGCTATTAATATTCGACATATGAAATTTTGGTTACTTGACCGGGACATACTATCTATTCCTAAATGGGTAGCATTGGAATTACAATCCGTTCAGGGTTATACACTTGGTTCTATTTTAGGTTCCTCTCTTCCTTTTGATTCGAAACGCCTTAAGCAGGTCTCTAACCCGATAGTTAAATATGCTTTGCGCATTTGGTTTCAATTCAGAAAATTTTTTGATCTTAATCAATTCGGGTTAGCGATTCCTATTTTAGGTAACATATTTTTTCCTCCCTCTTTTACGGATCGCGCTTTTCAAACTTGGAAGACTAAGGGTATTTTACGGTTTTTGGATTTATTTTTAGATGGTTCCCTTATGTCTTTTGAACAATTATCTAATAAATATAACTTATCAAGAATACATTTTTTTAGATATTTACAAGTTAGAAATTTCCTAAGTACTATACTTTCTTCCTTTCCAATGCTTCCTCCTATATATATTTTAGATTCGATAATTAACCTTAATCCATGTCAGAAAGGTGCATCGGCTATGATTTATAATATTATTATGAAACTTAGGAAAGCTCCATTTGATAAGATTAGGGTAGATTGGGAACAGGAATTGGGGCTTACCATTTCTGTGGATGATTGGGGGCAGATTTTACAATTAGTTAATACTTCCTCTATTTGTGCTAAACATTCCCTAATTCAATTTAAAGTGGTTCATAGAGCACATATGTCCAAAGATAAGTTAGCGCGTTTTTACTCGCATATTAATCCTTTCTGTGATAGATGTTCGGGGCAGATAGCCTCTTTAACTCATATGTTTTGGTCTTGCCCTACTTTGGAAACTTTTTGGAGAGATATTTTCAATATTATTTCTAAGGTATTAAATATAGATATCTCTCCTCACCCTATTACTGCTATCTTTGGACTACCTAAAATTTCTAGTAATCTTTCCCCTTCAGCCCGTAGAATGATTGCATTTCTTACTTTAATGGCGAAAAGATGTATTTTACAACATTGGAAAGAGCTTAATGCTCCAACTACCTTTTTTTGGTTTTCTCAGACGATTTTATGTTTGAATCTGGAGAAAATTAGAAGTAACCTTTATGATTCTTCATTTAAATTTGAACAGATTTGGGGACCTTTTATTCGATATTTTCATTTAATGTAATATTTACCCTTCTTGTTTTTTTTTCACTGTTTTAATGGAGGTCGGGATTGAGGACGTGATTTTAAGTTTAACTCTGTTTGGTTTCAAGTTAGCCCATTGCTTTGCTTTGCTTTTAGGTAGTTGCACGGTGGGTTTTTTTTTTGGGGGGTTTTTTTTTCTTTTTTCTTTTTTTTTCCATTGATATATATAAAATCTAGTATACTATTATGTTATCTTGGTTTCTTATGCTTAAATTACATTGTTTGTAGTATTTTCTTTTTGGTATTGTTATCTTTTGGAATTTTATTGTACTTTAACATTGTATTAATGTTTATATGGCTTACCTTTTTTGTATACTTACTCAATAAAAAGATTTAAAAAGAAAGAAAGAAAACGGCTTCCCCTCCATGGACCCCACTATATTTCCTGCTGTCTCATGAAAGCAGCCAACATAATCAAGAACCTCAAAGTTCAAAGTAAATTTTATTATCAAAATACATACATGTCATCATATATAACCCTGAGATTCACTTTCCTGCAGGCGTACTCAGCAATGTTTATAGAATAGTAATTATAACAGGATCAGTGAAAGAGCAACCAGCATGCAGAAAATAAACTGTGCAAATGCAAATATAAATAAATAGCAATAAATAATGAGAATATGAGATAACAAGATAAAGAGCCTTTTGCTTAAGAGCCTGATGGTGTGAGGTAATAACTGCTATTCGCAGCAAGGAAAGAGCACAGTCTAGGTGGGGGAGAATCTCTGATGATGGATGCTGCCTTTCTATGACAGCGTTTCATGTAGATGTGCTCAATGGTTGAAGGGCTTTACCCATGATGTAATCCACTACCTCTTGTAAGATTTTCCATTCAAAGGCATTGGTGTTTCAATACCAGCCATGAGGCAGCCAGTCATTACACTCTCCACTACTCATCTATAGAAGCTTATCAAAGCTTTAGATGTTCAGACCTCTCCCACACCAGTCATTCTCTTTTCTCCCCTCTATCAGGAAGAAGATACAAGGTACGTACCAGCAGAATCAAGGACAGTTTCTATCTCCCAGACCCCATTGTTAATTCAGATCTTGAATGGATCTGTCATGCGCCAAAGTTGAATTCTTGATCTCGCAATCCACCCTGTTGTAGTTCTTGTACTTTGTGTTTACCTGCTGCACATTCTCTGCAGCTGCAACTTTATATTCCACGTTCTGCTTTCTTTTTACTACTTCAATGTAATTATGATCTGCCTGGATGGCGCACAAACAAGGCCTTTCACTGTATTCCACTCATGACATTAATACAGTAAATCAACTTCTTGGTTTCTCACTTGCATTTTTTAAATAGTAGTTAATTCACAAGTCCTTCAATCAAATGGACAATATCTAAATCATGCAATCAAACTAAAGCACCGAGAGTTTCTACCAAATCCTCTATTAACACTTCTTGTCTCCTCTCCCCATTGTGTTTTGTAAAATTTGTCCTCAAGATTGTTCATTAATTGTCTTACTACTGGCAATAAACTACAGGTGTCCCCTGCTTTTCAAACGTTCACTTTACGAAGCCTCGCTGTTACGAAAGACCTACATTAGTTACCTGTTTTCGCTAACAGAAGGTGTTTTCACTGTTACGAAAAAAGGCAGCACGCACCCCGAGCAGCCAAGCTCCTCCCCCGGAACTGCATTCTAGGCACCATTGCTTAAACACCTGCTTTATCTCGATTTATTTTGTGCATCCATTAGCAAGATGAGTTCGAAGGTATCGGAAAAGCTGAAAAGAACTCGTAAGGGTGTTATGCTTAGCGTAAAACTAGACATAATTAAGCGTTTCGATCATGGTGAACGAAGTAAGGACATTATCTGCGCATTGCACTTGCCTGCGTCCACCATTCACACTATTTATATGCAGAGAGGAAGAATTTCGAAGGCTGTCGATGTTACTGTTGGTTCTGCTTGTAGCAAAGTGATCCCTCTGAGTCAGCATCCAGTAATGGATAAAATGGAAAGTCTATTGCTTGAGTGGAGTGATGGGTGTACAAAGTGTGGTGTTCTGTCAAGATTTCTCATACTTAAGGAAAAATCAGTCAGTCTTTTTAATAAGCTGAAACAGAAAGCACTAGCCAATGGTGATGAAAGTGTTGCGAAAGTGGAATTTAAAGGTAGTTTGATCAGTGGGCGGTTTGATCAGTTTCTAAGGCGAGGGCAGCTTCATAGTTTAACGTTTACCGGAGAGAGTGCTTTGGCTGATACTGAAGCTGCCGAAAAGTTCCCAGCAGAACTGAATAATTACGGAAGGTGGTTATTCGTATAAGCAAGTGTTTAACTGCGACGAAACTGCAATTTATTGGAAAAAATTGCCGAGCAAGACATTTATTTCGAAAGAAGAAAAGCAGGCTGAGGGACACAAGGCATCGAAGGACAGGTTTACCCTAATGCCTATTATTAACACCACTGGTGATGCTCTCCTTAAGCCTCTACTAGTGTACCATTCAGAAAATCCGAGGGCACTTAAAGGCGTTGATAAGAAAACACTTCCCATTGTGTTCCGTTCACATCCAAGCAGTTGGAATACCCAAGTGCTTTTTTCTGAGTACATGAGCGGATACATTAGTCCTTTTGTTGAAAAATACCGTCGAGAAAATAACCTCAATAATAGGTGTCTTGTGATTGTTGATAATTGCTCATCCACCTGCCATTACCGAGTATGGCTGTAACATTCGTGTTGCGCTCTTACCGCCGAATACGACATTGTTGCTGCAGCCGTGCGACCAAGGCCTAATAGCCATAATTAAGGCTTACTATACACAAAATGTGATGCATTTTATTGTAAGTGCCATTGACGGAGTGGGCAACGCCAAAGCATCTTTGCGAGAGATCTGGAAAGACTGCAATATAAAATTGACAATTGCCAACATTGGAGATGCTCTCGATAGGCTAACAGTCTCGATGAGAAATGGCTTTTGGAGGAAACTATGTCCCGAAGCAGTGAACAGTTTTAAAGGCTTCGAACCATCAACAATAAATATGGCAATAGTGAGCTTGGCTAAGGAGCTGGGTTTATGGAAGTTGATGAAGATGATGTTGAAGAGGTTTTGGCATCTCATGACCAAGAACTGACAGATGAAGAGCTGATGCAATTGCAAGAGGAAAGAATAACAATCTAAACCAAATGCAGTAGCGAAAGTGAAGTCGTCCAAGAACTGCACGTGAAGCAATTGTGTGAGATTTTTGCTGCGATTGACAAATGCTGCAATGATTGCAGAAAAGTATGACTTTAATTTTGAAAGGATACATACATTTCGGGCAGGTTTGCAGGATGTTTTGAGTGCTTATAAAGAACTGTATGATAGAAAAATGCGCAAGGCTAAGCAGTCAAGCATACTGTCAATTTTCAAGCCTTCCACATCAGCCACAGCAGACAACGAACCTCGACCTTCGACATTGAGGCAGGCGGACATAGAAGATGGTGGCCTACCTGCCCTGATGGAAACAGACGACGATGAGATGACACCCCAGTCTCCTCTACCTCCCACCACCCCAACCTCCAACAACTCAGCCTAACACACCATCATCAGTACGCTTGCTGTCTTCCCGATTTCAGTAAGTGAAACTACACTATACATACATTATTTCTACTTTATATAGGCTGTGTATTTTTGTGTTATTTGCTATCATTTGGCAGCTTCATAGCTTAAATGTTACTGGAGACAGTGCTTCTGCCGAGAGCGCCTGCGCCGACAGTGCTTCCGCCCAGAGGGCCTGCGCCGACAGTGCTTCCGCCCAGAGGGCCTGCGCCGACAGTGCTTCCGCCCAGAGCGCCTGCGCCGACAGTGCTTCCGCCCAGAGCGCCTGCGCCGACAGTGCTTCCGCCCAGAGCGCCTGCGCCGACAGTGCTTCCGCCCAGAGGGCCTGCGCCGACAGTGCTTCCGCCCAGAGCGCCTGCGCCGACAGTGCTTCCGCCCAGAGCGCCTGCGCCGAGTGCTTCCGCCCAGAGCGCTTGCGTGAAATTTTCACTGCGCTCGACAGTGCTTTAATGATTGCAGAGAAGTATTTCTGCTTTATATAGGCTGTGTATTTATCATATCATTCCTGCTTTTACTATATGTTACTGTTATTTTAGGTTTTATGTGTTATTTGGAATGATTTTGTAGGTTATTTTTTGGATCTGGAAACCCTCAAAACTTTTTCCCATATTAATCAATGGTAATTGCTTATTCACCTTACAACATTCCGGCTTACGAACCGTTCCACAGGAACACTCTACCTTCGGATAGCGGGGGAAACCTGTACCATAGAATCTTGATTGAATTAATACTTAGTGAAGTACTAGCTGGTTATTCAACCAAGGTGGCAACTAAGATAATCTCACACAAGTTTAAAAAAAAAGACTAATTTCACATGTCCTTGAAATTGCTAGTCAATTATCATCTTGCACCATTTTCCAACAGAAAATACATTCAAATATAATGTACAAAAAGTTTTTTTTTTAAAAAGAGACAGTGAACTTCAGGAGCACTAAACATATTACAATAATAGAAGAAACAGTTACCTTTCTGAAGGAGAGTCTGCACTTTCTTGTTTCTTTACTCTGGGAGGTGCAGGCCTTGCACTTCCTGGTCGAGATATTCGCTTGCTGCTTAAGAAAAGATTAACTTCAGTATGATTTAGATGGTAAATTAGTATTTATCTCAAAATTACAAATAACCTGCATCAAGAATGATGATCTTAATATCATTTATCAGACTTGTTTTGAATATTTAAGTAAACAAAAAGATCACCTTTGAACAGCTTGAGGCAAATGTTCATCTGAAATATCTCCATTCACCTCAGCTGCATTCTTCTTCTCAGTTGAATACTGGACAGCTTCAGGATCTGCAAACGTTGACACATTTGTTACTACATTATGCCTTGGGGGCGGGGTGGGAGGGAGGAAGAGACCAAACATATTCTAAAGATACAACCTGTTCAAACAAATTACTACACTGTTGAAATAAGGCTGAATCCATTATTCTATGAACTAATGCAAATGCAATTAAATAGTTACCTCCATAACTAGGAATCTATTAGTTGTTTTAAAACAAGTGCAAAGATAAATATGAAAGTTCTGCATTGTGAATGCCATACCTTACCAAGTGAGAATTTTAATCATCATCATCATCAGGTGCCATGCCCAGTTTGAGCTTTGACTGCCATGGCCCACAAACACCTGTTTCGGATCAAGTGGATCAATTCATTGGTATTCATTTCCAGTTCTCTGGCTGCTGTCTCCATCATCATTTGTTTTCCTCTTGCTTTTCTCCCTTCAATCTTTCCCATAATTAACGTGCATTCTAACTCCTCTTTCCTAATCACATGTCCAATGAAGTTACGTTGCCTTTTCATGATCTCATACATTATTTCTCTTTTTGTCTTTGCTCTGTTCATGACATCCTCGTTAGATATTCGTTTCATCCATGATATTCTTTGCATCCTCCTCAAAAACCACATCTCTGCTGCTACAATTCATTTCCTCACGTTACTAGATATTGTCCAACATCCTGAGCCATATAACATAACTGGATAAATGTAACAGTTCAGTACTCTGAGGCGGGTTGTCATGCCTAGCTTAGTATTGGTCAATCTACTCTTCATTCTCGTAAAGGTGTCTTTTGCCATCCTTATTCTTCTTTTAATGTCCATGTCACACCTGCCATCTGATGTCACCCAGTTTCCTAAGTAGCAAAAGTTCTGTACTTGTTTTATGTCTTCCCCATTTACTCTCAGCCTGTAGATAGGATTCTCCTTCTTTTTGGATATTACCATACATTCTGTCTTTTTGCAATTGATAGATAAAATTTTTGAAGAAAGTGCAAAAAATGGGTCCATCAATTAAGCTTTGTAGTTCTTCTTCCGTACTTGCAATTTACGCAGTGTCATCTGCATATCTGAAATTATTGATGTTTTCACTGCCATCTTTGATTCCCAAGATCTCTCTTATTTTTTGTAATATTGTTTCACTGTACACATTAAATAAATCAGGGGAGAAAACACACCCTTGTCTAACGCCTCTCTTTATTTTCGCAAACTGGCTCATTTCTCCATCTATTCTTACAGCGGCAGTTTGTTCTCAGTACAGATTTCTGATTAGGCGGAGGTCTTTCGAATCTAGATCTGGAGTTTTCTGTAATATTTCAAATAACTTATTGTGCTTTACTTTATCAAATGCTTTTGTGTAGTTGATAAAACAAACCAATCTTTTTGCACTTGAATAGCTCGTTCTGATAGCAACCTTAACATCGTGTTTCTTGTACCTTTGTCTTTCACAAAACCACATTGTTCTTTACCTATTTCAGCTTGTATCTTACTCTTAGCTCTTGTCATCAAAATTCTTAGAAGTATCTTGGTGATATGACTCATCAAACTTATGGTCCTATGTAGTTCACATTCTATTGCTCCAGGTTTCGGAGGAATTCTAATAGAGATTGGAATATCTAAATGGACCATGTAAATGAATACAAAAGGTACAAAAGCCATTTCAGTGTGGAAGAGCAGCACCTCATATTTCATCTGGGTAGCCTCCAACCTAAGGGCATGAACATAAATTTCTTTATTTTACTAGAAGGAGAAACCTATTTCCCTGTCCCCTCTTCTATTCCCCACCCATGGCACCCAGAGAAGGAACAACAGCACCTACTCCTCCAATGAAGCCCATAAAAGTACATAAAAGGTCTCTATGTAACGACCTTCAGTTGTTCCCACTTTTACCTAGTTAAGAATTTAATCTCTCAAAGGAATGTGACTCTTTGGAATTTCTTGCTCCAGAAAACAGTGGAGTGTGAATCCTTGAATTAGATTTTTAATTGACAAGGAAATCAAAGAATTTTGGGAGTAGGAGAGGTAAATAGACTTGAGAAAAGTTAATTTAGCCATGATCATAATAAACAAGAGCAGGCTTGAAAGGACAAATGCTGTTTTTATTGTGTATGCTCAGGAAATTAAATTTTCCATTATACATAAAAGGTCATATTCCTGCAGTAATGATCAGATAAAGTTGAAATAAATGGACAAAGAAAACTAGTTTGCTAGCACAACCATATAGATATGAATAGAAAGTTAAACAACTGCTTTATTAAAATTTAACAGACACACAATGTTGATTTTGGGCAAGTACATTTCTAGAAAACATCTTGGCTAAATTCTCTATTAGTGGCCCTGTACAAAAGGCAGTGTATATTTACACTGCCTTAGCACATATGGAGAGGGATTTTCATTTTGCCTATCACTTACGCACTTGATAATGTTTGAATTCCATGCTCAGTTACACAGCACAAAGTGCATTATTGCCTCCAGAACATTCTATACAGTTGATGTGGGGGGGTGAAAAGCTGATGGAAGGGATGTTCAAAATTTGCAGAGTTGTTCAAGAACCACATATGGCAGTAGAGTTTGGAGGAAGAGATTTCCCTGCACACAATATGTTTCCCAAATAGCAGCTGATAGCATTTTTAAAAATATCTGTACTTCTCTGGTTAACAAATTTCCATTGCCAAGCAGCAAGAGCCTCAGCTTAGAAATGCTGCAACTGACAGCTGCTTTTAGTTCCAAAGTAGAAAGTAATAGTCAACAATGACGCATACTATATGCATGGAATGATTTGTGTTTAGCATACAAGGAAAGCTTTTCACTGTACCTCTGTACATGTGACAATAATAAACCAATGTAACTACTTACCTCCTTCGACATCAGACTCATCTGTAAAGGGAAAAAAGATGATCAGATATTCTTTTCAACATCAATCCAAAAACAAATAAAATGCCAAATTATTCAGAACTTGTTATCTAAATGAAATATTTTAAAACACCCAAGGATGAAGTGTCAAATCAGTTAATAAATATGGAATAGCAAGCTCATTTTGTATCCATTAAGAACATCACACTAAAGATAATTGTATACACAAATATCAAGTAACCATGATAAAAAGTTGACCTCACTGCTTCCAAGAGGGCAGGGAAGAAAAGTTAATCGAAGTGAAGTCAATGCTACAGGGAAGAAATCATCTCTCTGACACAGCGGTGTTAAGAAAACAACCTCAATGTCGCAAAAACAAAGGAGCTGGTTGTGGATTACAGGAGCAATGGAGATGGGCTAACCCCTATTGACATCAATGGATCTGCGGTTGAGAGCATAAACAGCTTCAAGTTCCTCGGCATCCACATCACAGAGGACCTCACATGGTCCATATACACCAGCTATGTGGTGAAAAAGGCACAACAGTGCCTCTTTCACCTTAGACAGTTGAGAAAGTTGGGTATATGCCCCCACATCCTAAAAACTTTCTACAGGGGCACAGCCGCAAGCATCCTGGCTGGCTGCATCATTCCCTGGTATAAGAACTGTACCTCCCTTAATTGCGGGATTCTGCAGAGAGTGGTGCGGACAGTCCAGCACCTCTGTAGTTGTTAACTTCCCATGATTCAGGACATTCACAAAGACAGGTGTGAAAAAAAGGTCCAAAGGATCATCAGGGACCCGAGTCACCCCAATCACAATCTATTCCATCTGCTGCCATCCGGGAAACAGCACTGCAGCATAAAAGCCAGAACCAACAGGCTCTGGGACAGCTTCTTCCACCAGGCCAGACTGATTAACTCATGCTGATTTGAGTGTATTTCTATGTTACATTGACTGTTCTATTTATTATAAATTACTATGATTGCACATTGTACATTTAGACGGAGACATAATGAAGATTTTTACTCATGTATGTGAAGGATGTAAGAAATAAAGTCAATTCAATTCAATCCTAACTTTGTCACCACTGCACACAGCAAGCAGCTTAAGAATAATAAGTTTTTCTTCAACACTTTGAAATGAACAGGAAAGCAGTAACAAGATGTAAACAAAACCGCAAGACTCAGCTCAACTTTTAAAATCTTCTCACTTTGTCTATTTTCAATATTTAAAAGACAGGTCTTGTTATAAAACTAAATAGTAGCAATTACTTGATCAACGATCTCTCGGAGGTATTGATGAAATTAGACAAGGTTCTCTCCATGGGTTGATGGGAAGAATATAGACTTGTGTGTAAATATACAGTATATTTTAATACATCATGCAAAACTCAGAACAAATTATGATACTAATTCAAAATAGCAAGCCAAGCCTAGAATATACACCTTTCAGGAGATGGCTTTACATTTCGGATTCTAAACAATATAGCTATAGTAAGGCAAGAATCGTTTTGGAGAAATGAGAGCACCACTCGCCATTAATATCAGTTCAATTTGGAGATGGCTGTTATTTTATAAATTTCATACCAAAAAATATTGGAGAAAAATATACCAACCTACAAAGCTTGGAAATCAGATTAGACTCGGTTAAATTAAACAAAATTCAAGTTGTTGGTCTCTTAACTGCATGTACCATTAGATCTTTTGCTGGTATACCAAAATGTAAGTTTCATTGTTGCCAAAGGCAGTGGCAAAAGCAGATATGACAGTGGCATTTATCTGAGTCAATATGACAGGTGAGGTGGATAATCTTCAACAGACCAAGCCTTTACTTAGAATGCAAGTACATGACATTGTCGAATTCAAAGTGCAGCCAAGAAGGTTAAAAGATGTCCAAATGAAAGATTAATTGCACTCCAAGATCATGTTGGACTGGTAACAGTGCAGTTTCCTTGGTGATACTTCAGAGTGCCTGTCCTGAGCCCAACACGCATG
This sequence comes from Mobula hypostoma, assembly GCF_963921235.1. Taxonomy (NCBI): domain Eukaryota; kingdom Metazoa; phylum Chordata; class Chondrichthyes; order Myliobatiformes; family Myliobatidae; genus Mobula; species Mobula hypostoma. The sequence continues at coordinate 133,410,393 of NC_086102.1, read as the reverse complement.
CGCAATTACGAAGAAAGTATGGCGGTACCTCTACATCCTTAGAAATTTGTGAAGATTCAGCATGACATCTAATACTTTAACAATCTACTATAGATGTGTGGCGGAGAGTATTTTAACTGGTTGCATCACAGCCTAGTATGGAAACACCAATGCCCTTTAACAGAAAATCCTACAAGTACAGCCCAGCCCATCACAGGTCAAACCCTTCCTTCCATTGAGCACATTTGCACAGAGTGTAGTCACAGGAAAGCAACATCCATCTTCAGGAAGTTCCACTATCCAGGTTATGCTCTCTTCTCACTGCTATCAAGAACTCACACTACCAGGTTCAGAAACAGTTCTTTCCCCTCAACCATAAGGCCCTTGAACCAGTGAGGATAAACTTTATTCAACTTCATTTGCCCCCTCACTGAACTACTCCTATTTTCTTGTGTCTTTCCAATCTTGCTTACTGTATTCAGAGGTCATAGAGCAGTCTCTTCTGCATTGGGTGCCTGTTTTGCAGAATGTGTGTGCAGAATGGAGAACAGATCCTGATCTTTCTTTTGCCTGCCATTCTAATTCTCCATCCCACAGCTCTGACTTGTGTCTGTGGCTTCCAAGTTCAATTTATTGTGAAAGTACATGTACATTACCATATACAGCCCAGAGATTCATTTCCTTGTGGGCATACTCAGTAAATCCAAGAACCATAATACAATCAATGAAAGACTGCACTCAACAGGGCAGGTAAACAACAAATGTGCAAATGCAAAAGAGAATGAATGAATGAATGAATGAATAAATAAATAAATAAATAAATAAGCAAGCAAGCAATAAACATTGAGAACATGAGATGAAGAGTCCTTAAAAAAGTGTACATAGGTTCTGGGAACAGTTTAGTGATGGGGTGAATGAAGTTGAGTGAAGTTATCCCCTGTGGTTCAAGAGCCTGATGGGTGAGGGGTAATAACTGCTCCTGAAACTTGTGGTGTATGTCCCGAGGCTCCTGTAACTTCTTCCTGATTGTAAACACAAAATAATCTGCAGATGCTGTAAAAGATCAAAGCAACACTTTCAGTAGGCTGGATGAACTCAGCAGGTCGGGCAGCATCGGTCAGAAACGATGAGTCGACGTTTCGGGCCGGAACCCTTCGTCAGGACTGAAGAATGAAAGATGGGGAAGGATTTGAAGAATGCTTGTAGCATCAGTTGATAGACCAATAACTTGAAAGACAAAGGGGTGGGGGAGGGGAAGCACTTACGTCATAGCCCTGAAAACAATGGGTGGTAGAAGGAGGCGGAACCATGAGGGAGGTTGTAGGCAGCTGGGGGAGGAGGCAGAAAGTGAAATAGGGATAGAGGATGGGAGGGGGAGGGAATTACCGGCAGTTGGAGACTTCTATGTTCATACTAAGGGGCTGGAGACTACCTAGACGGTATATGAGGTGTTGCTCCTCCAATCTGAGTTTAGCCTCATCATGGCAGTAGAGGAGGCCATGTATGGACATATCTGAATGGGAATGGGAAGCAGAATTGAAGTGGGTGGCTACCGGGAGATCCTGTCTGTTGTGGCGGACAGAGTGGAGGTGCTCGACAAAGCGGTCCCCCAATCTGCGTCGGGTTTCACTGATGTAGAGGAGGCCGCACCGGGAGCACCAGATGCAATAGATGAACCCAACAGACTCACAAGTGAAGTGTTGTTTCACCTGAAAGGACAGTTTGGGGCCCCGAATGGTTGCAAGAGATGAGGTGTAGGGACAGGTGTAGCACTTACGCTTACAGGGTTAAGTGTCGGTTGGGAGATCAGTGGGGATGGACGTATAGATAAGGGAGTCGCGGAGAGACCGATCCCTGCGGAAAGCGGAGAGGGGTGGAGAGGGAAAGATGTGCTTAGTGGTGGAGTCCTGTTGAAGGTGGCGGAAGTTGCGGAGGATAATGTGCTGGATCCGGAGGCTGGTGGGGTGGTAGGTAAGGACAAGGGGAACATATATTATTCAACCCTTACTTGCGACCATTCAGGGCCCCAAACAGTCCTTCCAGGTGAGACAACACTTCACTTCTAAGTCTGTTGGGGTCATCTATTGCATCCGATGCTCCCGGTGCAGCCTCTACATCGGTGAAACCCAACGCAGATTGGGGGACCGCTTTGTCGAGCACCTCCACTCTGTCCACCACAACAGACAGGATCTCCCGGTAGCCACCCACTTCAACTCTGCTTTCCATTCCCATTCAGATATGTCCATACATGGCCTCCTCTACTGCCATGATGAGGCTAAATTCAGGTTGGAGGAGCAACACCTCATATACTGTCTAGGTAGTCTCCAGCCCCTTGGTATGAACATAGAATTCTCCAACTTCCGGTAATTCCCTCCCCCTCCCTTCCTCTATCCCTATTTCACTCTGCCCCCTCCCCCAGCTGCCTACAACCTCCCTCATGGTTCCGCCTCCTTCTTCTACCACCCATTGTTTTCAGGGCTATGACATCAATGCTTCCCCTCCCCCACACCTTTGTCTTTCAAATTACTGGTCTATCAACTGACACTACAAGCATTCTTCAAATCCTTCCCCATCTTTCATTCTTCAGTCCTGACGAAGGGTTCCGGCCCAAAACGTCCACTCATCGTTTCTGACTGATGATGCCCGACCTGCTGAGTTCATCCAGCGTACTGAAAGTGTTGCTTTGACCTTCTTCCTGATAGCAGCAGCGAGAAGAGAGCATGCCTGAATGGTGAGGGTCCTTGATGTTTTTTTGTGACAGCACTTCTTGTCGATGTGCCCAATGTAGATTACGATTTTAATACAAATATCCTATTCATTCTTATTATGGCATTCTTACTCATTTACTTGAATAAATTCATTCATAAGCTCAAACTACACAGGTTGTTTTACTGTCTATTGACATCAAGATAAACATATCTAGATAGTTATTTACCTAGTGGAACAAGCATTTTATTCAGTTTATGGGATTGTTCTAGTCCTACACAAATGTAGCCAAAGTTTTCCTATGAGAACTGACTTTATAACAGAGTAACTGAAAATTTACTGCAATAGAAATTCATAATAACAATAGGACTATAATAGGCATGTGCATTCATTTTTCTTTTAAGATTAGCATGAAAATAAACTACTGAAAATGCTGGAAACGTTCAGCAGGTCAGGCAGCATTTGATGGAAGGAGAAGCAACCTGAAACCAAAGTTGTTTTTCTTCATGCAGATATTGCCTGACCTACTGGATGCTTCCAGCAAGTTATGATTTTGTCTCAGATTCCAGCAACTGCAGCTTTTTAAACCCCCCATTAGAAATGGCAACTTAGCAAATTACTTCCCCCCGCCACCCCGGCCCCAATTCCTTAGTGCACCTGATTAAGGAAATAAACAAGGTATGGGCAATCAACAGGAATTCTGCAGATACTGGAAATTCAAGCAACACACATCAAAGTTGCTGGTGAACGCAGTAGGCCAGGCAGCATCTCTAGGAAGAGGTACAGTCGACGTTTCAGACCGAGACCCTTCGTCAGTCCTGACGAAGGGTCTCGGCCTGAAACGTCGACTGTACCTCTTCCTAGAGATGCTGCCTGGCCTGCTGCGTTCACCAGCAACTTTGATGTGTGTTGCAAGGTATGGGCAATGAAGCTTCTCTGCTGATTCATGGAGAAAACTCAAACAATTTAAGTGAACAAACATTCCATTCCACAAGTTACAGCAGATGCTGGAATCTAGGGCAGAAACCAAACTGCTGGGAAAACTCAATTCTTCCGGAAGTTTGCTTTCATTCGAGTGGAAGTTGACAAAATTTCTAATTTGTCTCTGACTAGGAACACGGAAGCAGTGGTTAGCAGTGCTTTACAGTGCCAGCAACCCAGGTTCAATTCCCACCGCTGTTTGCAAGGAGTTTGTACATTCTCCCCGTAACAGTGTACGTTTTTTCTAGGTTTCCTCCCACAGTCCAAAGACGTACCAGTTAGTAAGTTCATTGGCCATTGTAAGTTGTCCCATGATTAGGCTAGGGTTAAATGAGGGGTTGCTGGGCAGCATGGCTCGAAGTGCCAGGAGGGCCTACTCCACGCTACATCTCAACCAATCAATCAATAAATAAATAAGCTCATTTTATATTTTAAGCCCCAGCAAAATTTAAACACAAATTCCTTCTGTTGTGAACTGGGGATTATATGCGTGCTATGACTCTAACTAGAATACATTAACCCATCACTATGTTGTGCTAACCAGCTGCCAAAAACAAAGCAGCAGAACATTTCTGTTGCAGAACAGATGTTTGTGTTGACAGAGGAAAAATTTCTTACAATCTTAACATGGGGATTAAAATGGTTCATCAGTTACCATTTTGCTTAAAATACCTGATGAATAAAAATCAAAACTGTATTATATTGATTTGGACTGTATTATACATTGATTGGGACTCCCATACTGTTAAGGGTATAGATGGTTTAGAGTTTGGTAAACGTGTTCAGGAAAGTTTTCTAAATCAATATATAGAGGGACCAACTAGAGGGGATGCAATATTGGATCTCCTGTTAGGAAACGAGTTAGGACAAGTGACGGAAGTCTGTGTAGGGAAGCACTTTGGTTCCAGTGATCATAACACCATTAGTTTCAATTTGATCATGGACAAGGATAGATCTGGTCCTAGGGTTGAGGTTCTGAACTGGAAGGCGGCCAAACTTGAAGAATTGAGAAAGGATCTAAAAAGCGTGGATTGGGACAGGTTGTTCTCTGGCAAAGATGTGATTGGTAGGTGGGAAGCCTTCAAAGGGGAAATTTTGAGAGTGCAGAGAATCTACAAGCATTTGGATAGACAGGGACTTATTAGGGAGAGTCAACATGGCTTTGTGCGTGGTAGGTCACGTTTGACCAATCTATTGGAATTTTTCGAGGAGGTTACCAGGAAAGTGGATGAAGGGAAGGCAGTGGATATTGTCTACATGGATTTCAGTAAGGCCTTTGACAAGGTCCCGCAAGGGAGGTTAGTTAGGAAAATTCAGTCGCTAGGTATACATGGAGAGGTGGTAAATTGGATTAGATATTGGCTCAATGGTAGAAGCCAAAGAGTGGTGGTAGAGAATTGCTTCTCTGAATGGAGGTCTGTGACTAGTGGTGTGCCACAGGGATCAGTGCTGGGTCCATTGTTATTTGTCATCTATATCAATGATCTGGATGATAATGTGGTAAATTGGATCAGCAAATTTGCTGATGATACAAAGATTGGAGGTGTAGTAGACAGTGAGGAAGATTTTCAGAGCCCGCAGAGGGACTTGGACCAGGTGGAAAAATGGGCTGAAAAATGGCAGATGGAGTTTAATACAGACAAATGTGAGGTATTGCACGTTGGAAGGACAAACCAAGGTAGAACATACAGGGTTAATGGTAAGGAGTGCAGTAGAACAGAGGGATCTGGGAATACAGATACAAAATTCCCTAAAAGTGGCGTGACAGGTAGATAGGGTCGTAAAGAGAGCTTTTGGTACATCGGCCTTTATTAATCAAAGTATTGAGTATAAGAGCTGGAATGTTATGATGAGGTTATATAAGGCATTGGTGAGGCCGAATCTGGAGTATTGTGTTCAGTTTTGGTCACCAAATTACAGGAAGGATATAAATAAGGTTGAAAGAGTGCAGAGAAGGTTTACAAGGATGTTGCCAGGACTTGAGAAACTCAGTTACAGAGAAAGGTTGAATAGGTTAGGACTTCATTCCCTGGAGCGTAGAAGAATGAGGGGAGATTTGATAGAGGTATATAAAATTATGATGGGTATAGATAGAGTGAATGCAAGCAGGCTTTTTCCACTGATGCAAGGGGAGAAAAAAACCAGAGGACATGGGTTAAGGGTGAGGGGGGAAAAGTTTAAAGGGAACATTGGGGGGGGCTTCTTCACTCAGAGAATGGTGGGAGTATGGAATGAGCTGCCAGATGAGGTGGTAAATGCAGGTTCTTTTTTAACATTTAAGAATAAATTGGACAGATACATGGATGGGAGGTGTATGGAGGGATATGGTCCGTGTGCTGGTCAGTGGGACTAGGCAGAAAATGGTTCGGCACAGCCAAGAAGGGCCAAAAGGCCTGTTTCTGTGCTGTAGTTTCTATGGTTTCTATATTTTGCACAAGTGAATCAAACATTTTTACCTCAGATTTCTTCCTGCAATAAAATTTTTAAGTTCTACTTTTGTCTGGTACATTAAAAAATGTTTTTAAAGGAACAAAAATAAGAAATCATTATTTATTTAGTGATTTTTTTAACTTGAGTATTATCTTTGAAAAACTATTAACAATTTGCTGCATCTTGTTACAGAAGCCTGTTCAATTTACCCTTTAATCTTTCCTAGCTTGATTACAATGGTTTCTTTCCCCAGCTTTTGTTCTAAGACCTCTTGCTGACTAAGTGATGTATTAGACTCTTTCCTTTCTTCTGACAATGGCAGAAAGAATATATTAGCATTATAAGTATTTCTTAAAATATTGAACAACTTCCACCTTAAAAACACTTAATAAATAATTCTAACCACCTAGCTATCAATAGCTTGCTCAGTTTCTGTTGTAAATGTGGATAGAAGCAGCAGAGCATTACTATATGCACAGAAATCAAATGAATTAACAATATGACATAGCTTAATTCTAAAAGAGCATTACGCCAAAGCCACTTTTTACAGAAAGCCTGCAACTTTGGCTTAAGGTGAATGATAAATAGATTGCTTGCCCTCTTGATAGGTAGAAGCATATTCCATTAGGTACACTATAGTGGTTAATACACATTAATCTCTCATAATTCATTGACTATTCAGAAATTTAGTAGTAGTAGCAGTCATACTTTATTGATCCCAGGGGAAATTGGTTTTCATTACAGTTGCACCATAAATAATTAAATAGTAATAAAACCATAAATAGTTAAATAGTAATATGTAAATTATGCCAGGAAATAAGTCCAGGACCAGCCTATTGACTCAGGGTGTCTGACCCTCCAAGGGAGGAGTTGTAAATTTTTATGGCCACAGGCAGGAATGACTTCCTATGACGCTCTGTGTTGCATCTCGGTGGAATGAGTCTCTGGCTGAATGTACTCCTGTGCCCAACCAGTACATTATGTAGTGGATGGGAGACATTGTCCAAGATGGCATGCAACTTAGACAGCATCCTCTTTAAAGACACCACCGTGAGTGAGTCCAGTTCCATCCCCACAACATCACTGGCCTTACGAATGAGTTTGTTGATTCTGTTGGTGTCTGCTACACTAAGCCTGCTGCCCCAGCACACAACAGCAAACATGACAGCACTGGCCACCACAGACTCGTAGAACATCCTCAGCGTCGTCCGGCAGATGTTAAAGGACCTCAGTCTCCTCAAGAAATAGAGACAGCTCTGACCCTTCTTGTAGACAGCCTCAGTGTTCTTTGACCAGTCCAGTTTATTGTCAATTCGTATCCCCAGGTATTTGTAATCCTCCACCATGTCCACACTGACCCCCTGGATGGAAACAGGGGTCACCGGTACCTTAGCTATCCTCAGGTCTACCACCAGCTCCTTAGTCTTTTTCACATTAAGCTGCAGATAATTCTGCTCACACCATCTGACAAGGTTTCCTACCATAGCCCAATTTCGATGGTAAATTCCCTTTCTCCCTGCAATCCACTGAGACCCAGGTTCTCCCTGTCTTTTGCCCACTGAGATCCCAGTTTCCTCACTCCCTTCCATTCACCAGGACCCCAGTTTCCTCTGTCTTCTTCTCATAGGGCACTGGTTTCCTCACTCCCTTCCACTCACCAGGATCCCAGTCTGTCTTCTTCTCATAGGGCACTGGTTTCTTCATTCCCTTCCACTCACCAAGGCCCCAATACCCACACTCCCTTGAAAAATCACCTGGTTCTGTTTCCCATATTCCCTTTAAACTTCACTTAAAAAGTGAGGTGGTGTTCATGGGTTCAATGACCAATTAGGAATTGGATGACAGAGGGCAAGAAGCTGTCCCTGAATTACTGAGTGTGTGCCGTCAGGCTTCAGTACCTCCTTCCTGACAGAAACAGTGAGAAGAGGGCATGCCCTGGGTGATGGGGGTCCTCAATAATGGACGTCATCTTCCTGAGGCACCACTCCTTAAAGATGTCTTTAGACGGAGGCTAATACCCGAGATGGAGCTGACTCATTTTACAATTTTCCATAGCTTCTTTTGGTCCTGTGCAGTCGCCTTCACCCCCCAATACCATACATCAATGCAACCTGTCAGAATGGTCTCCACTATACATCTATTGAAGTTTGAGTGTTTTAGTTGACAAACCAAATCTCTTCAAACCCCTAATAAAATATAGGACCGTCTTGCCTTCTTTATAGCTGCATCAATATGTTGGGACCAGGTTAGAACCTCAGAGATCTTGGCATCCAGGAACTTGAAGTTGCTCACTCCCTCCACTTCTGATCCCTCTAAGAGGATTAGCTTGTGTTCCCTCTTCTTACCTTTCCTGGAGTCTACAATTAGCTCTTATGTTTTACTGACATTGAGTGCAAGGTTGTTGCTGTGATACCACTCAACCAACCGGTATATCTCACTCCTGTACGCCCTCTCATCTCCATCTGAGATTCTACCAGCAACTTTAGAGTAGTATCTTTGAAAAATTATTTGCAAGTTGCTGCACAGTACACATTATTGATAGCAGTGTAACAGTGGTCCAGTATGTTTCCTCTCGTACTACAAGTGATTTGTTGATGGCAATTACTTAGTGGTTTTCTTTTTTCTCTGGCTGGCCTGGTTAAAAATCCTCCAAAATGATGAAGACAAATGGGTTTGCTGTTTTGTGCATGTTGATCCCATTGCTTAAATCATCTAAAGCCTGTTTGACATTGGTCTGAAGTGGGATGTATACTGCTACCAAAATTATCACGGAAATCCCTCATGGTAGGCAAAATAAACAGCACTTCATCACAAGATATTCTAAGTCTGGTGAACTGAATTGGGACAACACTCATACATTTGTGCACCAAGGGGAGTTAATCATGAGGCATACACCTCCATGAGGTAGCAATGTTAACTATTGAGCTATCATGACACTCCCATGCTAAGATGTGGCTGAAGTAAAAATTCAACTAGATATCACCATTAGAATTAGACATGCTCAACTAAAATCCACAGATAAGACTGGCCTCAGCCAAGATGCCCCTCATCAAACAGCCAATTTCCACTTTATCTAGCTTTAAAAAAATCCAATTCCTGAGGGGTGGACATTACCCTACAGACCTAAATATTTTTATAAAATTGGCACATGTTCATGATAGTGAAAATACTAATGTTTATATCAACAATATAATTAGGAATTTATTTGTACTATTTTAGGTTACAGAGTATTAAATACTCATATCTAATCTAAGGCCCTGTGAAATGCCTTCTGAGAATCTGTACCAGTTAAACAGACACAAGGACAGCACAGGCAGTGAACTCAATCCAGAAAAACTGATGCTTGCAATTCACTGCTTATCTAGACACAGAAGTTTTAATTGCCTCACGAATGATTTTAGAGATTTTGTTTACTCTTCGTATTGGGCAAATAGGTTTTTAATTACTGTAAAAATAAAAACAAAATCAAGCATGAAACATCTGATCAACCTAAAACAGTAAACACTTCTCTAGAGGTGCTGCCTGCCCTGGGAGTACTTCAACCATTTTCTATTTTCATATCATATACCATTAAATGTTTGTACTTGCATCAAGTATGCTTTCTAGAATAAGTCATCATATTTTTGTCAAGCTAAAGTAGTTAAAGTTAAGTTTAATACCTTCAGCTCCTGATTTTGGCTTCCTTCTTTGACCTTTTGCTGATGAAGGTCTGGGAATTCTCACAGGGCTTTCAACCTTCAAAACAAATAGTCATTATGAATTCATAAATACTGAAGAAATTCCATATTGTAATAATCAATAGGTCATCAACTTACCTACTTCTGTATAGTTATACCACATTGTAACTAGTTAAAAATGACTAAGAAAACTCTGGTAATCCAGATTGCAAGTAGCACTAGCGTGACATTTTCATTTCACTTTTACGTTACAAAGCAAGTGCTACAAAGAAGTAGAACAATTTTTCCAGTTGCCTTCCTCACCACAGCCTCAACCCACAAACTAACCTTTAGGGAATCCTGCACAAGGACTCCCATGTCCCTTTGTACCTCAGCTTTTTGAATTTTCTCTCCATTTAGAAAATAGTCAACCCTTTCATTTCTTCTACCAAGTGCATGACCATACACTTCCTAGGACAGTATTCCATCTACCAATTCTTTGCCCATTCTCCAAATCTGTCCAAGTCCTTCTGTAGCTTCTCTACTTCCTCAGAACTATCTGCCCCTCCACCTATCTTCATATTGTCTGCAAACTTTGCAACAAAGCCATCAATTCCATCATCCAAATCATTGACATACACGTAAAAAGAATCTGTCCCAACACAGAGCCCTATGGAACATTATTAATCACCAGCAGCCAGCCAAAAAAGGCTCCTTTAATTCTCACTCTGCCTCCTGTCAATCGACCACTGCTTTATCCATGCTAGCATCTTCCTTGTAATACCATGGGCTCATAGCTTGTTAGGTAGCCTCATGTGTGGCATCTTGTCAAAGGCCTTCTGAAAATATTCTTCTAACCAGCAACCAAAAAAGCACTTAATATTGTTACTTTGGGTATTTAGTGAGATCCTTAATTGAAAATCACCTCTTTTGACAACAGCAAGGCTGTATGAGCTTTTGATAGAAAGTGAAGAGCTTAACTAAAACCATATTCAACCAGATATGAAGTGGAAAAATCAATTTAAAAACTATTTTGCTTTCTCTTAGAGCTGTGGCAACTGATTTTTGAATATCACAGGTTATCCAGAAATTTTGCTTAAGCTGTTATATCACTCTACAATATAATAAACCATTCTTGCAATGTGGTGTCAACATCATTCATATCCACCACCCAGTCTGGAATATGCATCTCCAGCAGGTCTCTGAACAGAAATTCCATATCAGTGTATAATTTTGATCATTTGAAACAACTGCACAATCAGATCATCATTTTGCAATTAATTTCAAGAGTGGCCAATGAAGGAAATTACACAAACTCAGGACGTCTAATATTACAGCAGAAAAATTTGAATTTTCTAAGTGTTAATAGCCTCTCTGCATGATATGAGATTTCAGGGTTTTTTTCCTTGTAACTGTTTGGTTAATAAATTCAGTTTTACAAATATATCTGATAGGTAAAATATGTCAGTGACAATTTGTTCTCCAAGCTGCTTATCATTTAGAAATGTTACAATGCTATAAAAAAAAATTAATTGAACTCCCTTTTTAAATATCAGGTATCAGGGATTGAATGGAAGTAGTAGCAGTAGATAGTGATGCAGTGGTAGACTTCACATGTTCTCGCCTCTCTGCAGTTTAGCTGTTTCTGGCAGCTGACCCCAGTGCAGTAACTGCAACCTTCATGTCATGTTTTTTTAAAGTATTATAAGATTCATGAGCCAGTGGAAGGCAAACAGAACCAGCTTCCTGCTGTATAATTCGGGGTGGATGTGGAGCAGGGCTCAACAAGCGAATGGCAATTTGTGCATGATCTCACACATTCATTTCATTCAGGCTTCCAATTAATTTACATATAACATTTTGTTTTTATTTAAATATTTTAGTTATATTTCATTAAACAGTAAACTTATCCTGGCCCATTCAGAAACTCCAGTTTCTTTCCTTTTTTAAAAAAAAAACTTATGGCCCGTGTTGAGAACCACTGAACTAGTCAGTCTATCATTGGCTATGGCTGTCAAGGCGAACACAAGACTTTCACATGGCTGGGCCCTTCTAGATTACTGTAGATACAAATAAACACCTGCAGATGGCAACATTCTGCTGCATTAGAAAACCCACAGAGGCTTCCCAAATTTATAGAAATAGTTTAATCTGTAAACCAGGCATTTATAGATTCCATACATTAGATTCTATTCCTCCAATGTGCAGCTGGTACTTGATCACAAGCACCATGCAAGTAGATCTTCATCAGCCTGGGAGGATCACAACATCAATTCTGCAGTAATTATATAATGCTGAGCAACGCTCAAATCCTAGAGAAACTCAGCAGGTCAGGCAGCATCTATGAAGCAACTAGGAAAGATAGCACCAGCAGTTTTGCAGACCCAGGCAACTTCTTCCAGTTCATCCACAAAACAGTTTATTCTTCTTACCATGTTTCTTTTTCTGAAGGTGGTTGGGGTTCTGTTGGAGTCCGTGATCTACAGTTCAAACTTCGGTTCTTTGCAAGACTGTCTGGACGGCCTGGCGCTTCACTATCTGCAGGAGTGGCCTGGAAGACGTGTGCCTTTAAGAAGCAGCCCCATAAATGACAGTTCCTCACCAATTTTGCTGACTGAGGAGTCATGGGAGATCAAAACGTCGGGGCAGCAGGCAGTATGTGCTGCTGTCGGAAGACAACCCCGGTACTCAAGCGATGCTTTTCTCTTTCTCTCTCTCTCTCTAGGTGGAGAGTGAGAGCCCGTCAGACCTCGAGTTGGGGGGGGGGGAGGTGCTTGGAGAAATTACACAGAAGACTGTAACATTCGAACAGTGAGTTGCTGGTCTCCCCTCTCTGACAGAGAGACAGACAGACAGACAGGCAGACACAGACTGACTGACTGACTGTCAGAGATGCTGAACTGCTGGGTATAGACTATAGATTTTGTTGGACACGAGATCAAGCTATCTTTGGAGGCTTTTGCTATTGCCTGCCTAGTGGGGGAGAGGGTCAGTGCTTCTGCTGGCACAAGTGGAGGGGGAATAGGAGAGTCTGTTTCTGCTGCGGCTGCTTGTGCAATGGGATGGGGGAAGGGGGATTTGGGGTTCTGATATTTCTATGGGATTCTTGTTTCATGGAAGCCTGTGAAGAGTAAGAATTCAGGTTGTATACTGTATATATTCTCTGCTAATAAATTGAACCATTTGATTTGGAAAGGAACAAATAGTTAACCTTTTGGGACTGGAAAGGAAGGGGAAAGATGGCAGAATTAAATGGTGCGGGTGAAGGGGAAGGAGGACGAGCTAGGAGATAGGTGAATCCAAATGGATGGGAAAGGAAAAGGGCTGGGGAACAAGGAATCCGATAGGAGATCAGAGTGGACCATGGAAGAAAGGGAAAAAGGAGGGGCATCAAGGGAAGGAGATAAGCCGGTGAAGAGAAGAGGCAAGAGCCACAGTTGGGAATAAAAGAGGGAGGGAGGGGGAGGGGGAAAATTACCACAAGGAGAAATGCATGTTTGTGCCATCAGGGTTGGAGGTTACCTAGACGGTATACAAGGTGTTGCTCCCCCACCCTGAGTGTTTCCTCACCATGGCAAAAGAGGTAGCCATGGACTGACATGTCAGAACAGGGATAGGAAGAGGAATTAAAATGGTTGGCCACAGGGAAATTCCACTTTTAGTGGATGGAACAGAGGTGTTCGACAAAGCAGTCCCCCATCTTACGTCGGCTCTCACCAATATAGAGGAGGTTGTATCAGTAGAAACTATTTCCACAGATGTTCTTGACCTGCTGAGTTTCTCCCGAATTTTGTACACATTGCTCTGGATTGCCAGCAGCTGCAGAATCTCATGTTTATTATATACTGCTTCCTGTACTTGAACTACAACACCAAGACAAAGACTGGCTACAAGGAAATAATATTTAGCCACCCATTCCAAACCTAACACACAATGAACCATGCTACCACAGAAATATTATCTACATCCTCAAGCACACTTTCACAAAATGAAAAAATCTGAAAGGCTCACTGAGTATTCAGCTGACTAATTATTAAAATCTGTAGTTGGTGGTGTAGTGGCATCAGGACTGGACTTCAAGGCAGATGGTCGTGAGTTCACGCCCAGCCGGGTCCCAACCTGGGCAGCAGCAGTATCTGTGCAGAAGAAAGGCCTGGCAATCTACTTCTGTATCTTGCCATGAAAACCCTGTGGACTCAACCAGTTGCCCACTTTATCCACAAATTATTGCAAACTGCTTTTAATTGTTCCTACATTGCATTGTTTGTCCACCTCATTTATCCATGCTACTTACAAGAAGTTTTCAACTAACTTAATTAATGAACATTGATCCTTTTAAATAATATATTCTTATCCAACCGTCACTGACACCAATTACTGTTAGGCTATCATTTGGCAATTTATCTTCCTTTTGCTCTTCTTGAAATGGTAAATATTTACTTAAAAGGCTTCTACAGCACTACAAACAGTAACCAGAAAAATTGCATTTTTTTTTGCATTGAATTTGCAATTCAGGCCACACCTAACACAACTAATATAGTAGTTTTCAATAATATTCTGAAATAATAGTAACCCATAAATGCATCTCACACATTTGGCAGTAAATATGAAAAAAAAAGAAATGCTAGATTTGTGTCCATCCAAGTGATGGTGCAAGCAAGAATACAAAAAAAATTAAGAGTCGGCCACTAGGCCCCTCAAGCCTGCCCTGACATTCAATACGAGCAAGGTTAATCTATCCTGGCCTCAATTTCTCTTCTGTGCTAGATCCCAATAACTCTTATTCTGTTAAGCTTTCAAATAGTTATCCATTTCTCATTTAAATATTTCCAATGAATTAACCCCTACTAAAGAATTCTGGAGATATAAAAAAAAAGGCATCCGTTAGTCTTGCGAGACCATGGATCTGCGCCTGGAAAGTCTTCACTCTCCAGGGCGCAGGCCTGGGCAAGGTTGTATGGCAGACCAACAGTTGCCCATGCTGCAAGTCTCCTCTCTCCACGACACTGATGTTGTCCAAGGGAAGGGCATTAGGACCCACACAGCTTGGCACCAGTGTCGTCGCAGAGCAATGTGTGATTAAGTGCCTTGCTCAAGGACACAACACGTTCCCTCGGCTGGGACTCGAACTCACGACTTTCAGGTAGCGAGTCCAATGCCTTAACCACTTGGCCACATGCCCACTGGAGATATAATACTATGAAAAATGATATTTCTATACACTTGTTTTAAATGACTGACCATTATTTTTTAAGCAATGTCCTGTTGTTCATAACACTCTCAGTAGTGTAAATGTTTCAACGTCTTCCATGGAAATTTTGTCTAAATTGGTAAACTGGATGTTTCAATAAATTCACCCCTCAGTCTTCTAAATTCCAAAGAACACAGCCAACTTCGACTATCTAGATCAACACTCTCATCCCAAGAATTAGCGTGGAGAATCTCCCTTGGACTGCCTCCAACTTCAAGTAAGGCAACCAATACTGCACATAGTATTACTATTACACATGTGGCCTCAAAGATCAACGTGACATTTGCCTTCTTAGCTATTTGCTGAACCTACCAGCTAACATTTTGCAATTAACACATTGGAACACCTAGGTCCATCTGAATCTCATTCACATGCAGTCTCTCTCCACTTGATTCCTCTTACTGAAGTACACAATTTGACACTTCCCCATGTTAACTTAACCCCTATATACCAAGTTTGCACCCAATCCATCTATATCTTGTGATTATGCAATGTCCCCATCACAACATGTCCTTCCACCATCAGCAAACTAGGAAAGGATTTTTTCCCTCCACCAGGTCATCACTGTAATTAACTAGGGCACTAATCCCTAGGGCACTCTGAACACCCATTTTAAATTCATTTTAACACACTCCTCCAAAACCTGAAGTTCTTAATTTATGCACCAGTGTCTTATGTGGCTCCTGGGCAAATGCACTGTCGAAGTTTAAATATACCTCATGAATAGGTTCCACTTTATCAACTCTCCATGTTACATCCACAAATAATAAACAAATGTGTCAAACATTACCTACCTTTCATAAAACCATGTTGACTAGGTTTGATTATATTCAACTTTCCTAAATGTTTAGTATTTCCTCTGATTAATTATCAACTCTGGCACCTTGCCAATAGTAGATGTTACATTGATAAATTAACCAGACAAAATTCCCTGATCTCTCTTTTGCTCCCATTTTAAACAAGGGAGTCACAATGTCCATTTTCCAGTTTTCTGGTATTATTCTGGAATTTAGCAAGTTTTAATACCAGAGTAATACCAGAAGACTGGAAAATTTCTGAGGCCAATTCCTTTAAAACTTTTGGATGCAGGTCCACCTTTGGCTCTGGGATTTTTACAAGTTCCTCTATATTATTTGAAATTAGCTCATCTATGTTCTGAGAAATATTTGCAGGGCCATCAGCAGTAAAGACCAATGCAAAAAATTAATTTAACATTTGCACTATTTACCTTTCCACTGTACTGTTGCCTACAAACAACAAATTTTATGTCATTTAAGACAGTGATATATCCAATTCTGAAGAAGAACCTTCCAGTTGACACACACAAAATGCTGGAGGAACTCAGTGCCAGTAGGGAGATCAGTGGGGAGGGACGAATGGACAAGAGTCATGTAGGGAGCGATCTCTACAGAAAGCAGAAAGTGGTGGGGGGGTGGGGGTAAGGGAAAGTTGTGCATAGTGGTGGGATCCCGTTGGAGATGGCGGAAGTCGCCCAGAATTATGTGCTGGACATGGAGGCTGGTGGAGTGGTAGGTGAGGACAAGAGGAACTTTATCCCTGGTAAGCTGGTGGGAAGATGGGACATGGGGGTTGGTGGGGTGGTAGGTGAAGACAAGAGGAACCCTATCCCTGGTAGGGTGGCAGGAGGAGGTCTTGTACAGAACATAATTCTTCGCAAATTCCGCCATCTCCTACGAGATCCCACCACCAAGCGCATCTTGTCTCCCACCCACTTTCTGCTTTCCTCAGGGATCACTCCCTCTGCATCTCCTTTGTCCATTCGTCCCTCCCCACAGATCTCCCTCCTAACACTTATCCTTGCAAGTGGAACAAATGCTACACCTGCCCCTACTCCTCCTCCTTCACTACCATCCATGCCCATAAACAGTCCTTCCAGGTGAGGTGATACTTTACCTGCGAGTCTGTTGGGGTCATATACTGTGTCCAGGGCTCCTAGTGTGGCCTCCCATATATCGGTGAAACCTGACATAGATTGGGAGACAACTTCGCTGAGCACCTATGCTCCGTCTACCAGAAAAAGCAGGATCTCCCAGTGGCCATCCATTCTAATTCCACCTCCCATTCCCATATGTCTATCCATAGCCTCCTCCACTGTTGTGATGAGGCCACACTCAGGTTGGAGGAAAAGCACCTTATATTCCGTCTGCATAGCCTCCAACCTGATGGCATGAACACTGAATCCTCGAACTTCGTGTAATGCCTACCCCCTCTGTCTCCTTCACCATTCCCCACCCACTTTTCCCTCTCAGTTTATCTCCTTGCCCGCCCATCGCCTCCCTCTGGTACTCCTCCCCCCTTTTCTTTCTTCCATGGCCTTCTGTCCTCTTCTGTCAGATTCCCCCTTCTCCAGCCCTGTATCTCTTTCACCAATCAACTTCCCAGCTCTTTACTTCACCCCTCCCCCTTCAGGTTTCACCCATCACCTTGTGTTTCCTCACACACCTCCCCTCTTAAAATCTACTTCTCTGCATTTTTTCCTCCAGTCCTGCTGAAGGGTCTTGGCCCAAAATATCGACTGTACTCTTTTCCACAGATGCTGCCTGCTTGCTGAATTCCTCCAGCATTTTGTGTGTGTTGCTTGGATTTCCAACATCTGCAGATTTTCTCCTTTGTGATTCAATTTGACACATTTTGTTTCTCTTCTCACAGTTGCTGCCTGAACTGCTAATACTGTTACAAGCATTTTCCGTTTTCTTTTTAAGTTTTATATTAAATTGTATATTTGAGAACAAAACCAAAGCATTCAGCCTAATCTACTTACATTGATGGGAAAGGCTACACAAAACTTCCCCATAGGTACTAATCTACCATTCTCTTCTATCTCAAATGCTTCCTTAGCTTTTGACAAATGGTAGTGGAAGGTTACACATTTTCACCATTTTCTATTTAAAGATGTTTCTTTGAATTTTTTCCACTTCTTATCCATTTTAAATTGATGGTCTCTGGTTTTGCTCTGCTCTATGAAGAAAAACACTGACTGCCTTTATTCCATCAAAACTGTGGATAGTTCCAAACAAAACAGACACAGCCTGTTCAGCACTTACCTGATGGATATGATCTTGCCTTTCAATGTTAGATTAGCACAAGATTTCTATTTTTCTAATTTTGTCCCTCTGGAAATAATCACGAACTCTGCATTTGCTTATCGAATGGCCTTACTTCCCTATATCACAGTGTCCTGTGATTCCTGCATTTGTATTCCTAATGCCTAACCATTCTTTCGTATTTTTTTTTAATAAGATTTACTATTTCTCACTCATGTCCAAATCATTTTGCCAGAATTAATTCAGTCTGAAAGCTGTACATAGCTTATTAAGTTTGTTTCACTGTAGGAAAATTGCTTGCAGTCACACAATGACTTTGTTCCAAGATAAATTAAATATTGTTCACCTCCTGCTCTGCATTGGTTTTGTTGTCTTTCTTTGTAATTTCTGAAGGCTGTATGGCTGGTTTGTCCTCTGCAGTAACTTTGGACTGTGATAATAAAAAGAAATTAAAAAGTACAGAATTGAATAAGTCTTAAATTCTTCATTAATTATATAACAGGATCACAAAGTATCTTACAATGAATAAAAGAAAAGCAGTGCAGATCCTAGAAACCTCAAAAAATAGAAATTGGTTCTTATTTCTTGAAAATCATATTTAGAGTAATCCAGGTACACCTGCTTGAAGTCAGCTTGCTTTCTTCACATCATGATCACATCATGAAACTGATAAACAACTGCATGGAGATTGGAACAGATAGTAAAGTGGTCATGGAGAAAAGAAAATGCTGTTAAATCTACAAAGACAGGAATCAAAAGGTTGAGAATGCAGGACTAATGTACTGAACATCGTATATTTCAATGCAAGAAGTATTGTAGGAAAGGTGGATGAGCTGAAAGCATAGATCAGCACATGGAATCATGACATTGTAGCCATTAGTGACACTTGGTTGCAGGAGGGCCAAGAGTAGCAGTTCAATGTTCCAGGGATCCGTTGTTTTATACGTGATAAAGCAGAGGGAATGGCATTACTAGTCAGTGAAAATGTCTTGACAGTGCTCAGTCATGACAAATGGGACAGCTTGTCTAATGAGGCATTATGGGTAGAACAGAGGAATAAGAAAGGGATGACCACATTAATGGGATTATATTATAGACCACCCAATAGTCCACAGGATTTAGAGGAACAAATTTGTAGGGAGATCACACTGTTGCAAGAAATACCAAGGTTGTGATGGTAGATTGTAACTTTACTGGAGCTCCAATATTGTAAAAGAGCTAGATGGGGATAGAGTATGTCGAACCTTATATAAAAGTCCAAACTAATGACGGTGCTATGCTAGATCTGCTATTACGGAATGAGACAAGGCAGGTGACAAATGTTTGTATAGGAGAACACTTTGCACCTAGTAATCATAATGCCATTAGTTTCAAAGTAATTATGGAAAATGATAGGTCTAAGGCCAACTCCAATGCCAACTTTGATGGTATCAGAAAGTGTAAATCTAGCAAGTGCATTCCTCACCCACATCTCTTCCATTTCGCACACATCTGCCCTCACCCCATCCTCCCTCCACCACACTAGGGACAGGGTTCCTCTTGTCCTCACCTCACCTACTACCCAACTAGGCGCCTCATCTCCAATGGGATCCCTCCACCAAGCACATCATTCCCTCCCCCACATACTTTCTGCAGGGATCACTCCCTACTCGATTTCCTTGTCCACTCGTCCCTTCCTACTGATCTCCCTTGTGGTACTTATCCTTGCAAGCAGAACAAGTGCCACACCTGTCCCTACACCTCCTCCCCCACTACCATTCAGGGCCCCAAGGGTGAGGTGAGATGACACTTCATCTGCGAGTCTGCTGGGGTCATATACTGTATCCAGTGCTCCCGGAGTGGCCTCCTGTATAATCAGTGAGACCTGATGTAGATTGGGAGACTGCTTCACTGAGCACTTACGGGCCATCCACCAGAAAAAGTGGGATCTCCCAGTAACCACCCATTTCAATTCTACATCCCATCACAACACATCAGTCCATGGCCTCCTCTACTGCTGCTCTGAAGCCACATTCAAGTTGGAGAAGCAACAACGGATATTCCATCTAGGTAGCCTCCAAACCTGATGGCATGAACATCGATTTCTTGAACTTCTGGTAATTCCGCACCCTCCCCCCACTTCACCATTCCACATTTCTGTTTTCCTTTCTCACCTTATCTCCTTAACTACTCATCACTTCCCTTTCTTCCATGGTCTTCTATTCCCTCATATCAGAATCCCCTTTCTCTTTTATCAATCAACTTCCCAGCTCTTTACTTCACACCCTCCCCCAGTTTCACCTATCATCTTGTTCTTCCTCCCCTTCCCTTACCTTCGTACTGACTTCTCTTTCTTTCCAGTCCTGGCGAAGTGTCTCAGCCCAAAATATCGACTGTTTACTCTTTTCCGTAGATGCTGCCTGACTTGCTGTGTGCGTGCACCTGTGTGTGTGTGCGCCTGTGCGTATTGCCTTGGATTTCTAGCATCTGAACATTTTCTAGTGTTAGTGTAGATTGGAGCAGATTGTTTTTACCCCCCCCCCCCCGCTGCAAAGGTACACTTGGTAAATGGGAGCCCTTCAAAAATGAAATTTTGAGAGTACAGAGTTTGCATGTTTCTGTAAGAATAAAAGGCAAGGATAATAGTTTTAGGAAACCTTGGTTCTCAAAAATATATTGATGCCCTAGTTAAGAAAAAGGAATAGCAGGAATAAGCAGGCAGGAACAAATGAGGTACTTGGATTACAAGAAATGCAACAGAACATCAGGGCTAAAAGACACAAGATTGCTCTAGCAGACAAGGTGAAGGAGAATTCCACAGGTTTCTGCAGATATGTTAAGAGTAAAACGATAGCAAGGGACAAAATTGATTCTCTGGGAGATCAGAATGGTAATCTATGCGTGGGATTGAAAGAGATGGGGGAGGTCTTAAATAGATTTTTTTTTGCATCTGTACCTACTCAGATGGACGTAGAGTCTACAGAAGTGAGGCAATGCAGCAGTGAGCTCACAGCCGCTATACAGGTTACAGGAGGTGCTTGCTGTCTTTAGACAAATTAGGGTGAATAAACACCCATGGCCTGACAAATGTGTTCCCTCTGACCTGTGGGGAGCTAATGCTAAAATTGCAGAGGCCCTAGCAGAGATATTTAAAATATCCTTAGCAACAGGTAAGGTGCTGGAGGATTAGAGGATAGCTAATTTTGTTCCATTGTTTGAGAAAGACTCTAAGAATAAGCCAGGAAATTATAGACCGGTGAGTCTGACAATAGTAATGGGAAAATTATTGGAAGGCATTCTAAGGGACTGGATATACAAGTATTTGGATAGACAGGGACTAATTAGGGATAGTCAACATGGCTTTGTGCGAGCAGGTCATACCTAACCAATCTTAGAGCTTAGAAGAAGCTACCAGGAAAGTTGATGAAGGCAAGGCAGTGGACCTTGTCTACATGGACGTTAGCTAGGCCTTTAACAAGGTCCTGTGTGGGAGTTCAAGATGAAGTAGTAAATTGGATTAGAAATTGCCTTCGCAGCAGAAGCCAGAGAGTGGTAGCAGATGGTTGCCTCTCTGACTGGAGGCCTCTGACTAGTTGCGTGCCACAGGGATCTGTGCTGGGTCCATTGTTATGTGTCACCTATATCTACAATCTGGATGATAATGTGGTAAACTAGATCTGCAAATTTTGAGATGTCATCATAATTGGAGGCATAGTGGTCAATGAGGAAGACTATCAAAGCTTGCATCAGGATCTGAACCAGCTAGGAAAATAGTCTGGAAAAAAAAATGGCAGATGGAATTCAATGCAGACAAGTGAGAGATGTTTCACTTTGGGACGACCAACCACAGTAGGCCTTACATGGTGAGTGGTAGGGCACTGAGGAGTGCAGTAGAAGAGGGGCCTGGTAATATAGGTCCATAATTCTTTGAACGTGGCATCACAGGAAGACAGGGTTATAAAGGAAACTTTTGGCACATTGGCCTTCATAAATTAATGTAGTGAGCACAGGAGTTGGGATGTTATGTTGAAGTTGTATAAGATGTTGATGAGGTCCAATCTGGAGTATTGTGTCTAATTTTGATCACCTCCTTACAGGAAAGATTGAAAGAGTGTAGAGAAAAATTACAAGGATGTCGCTGGTACTTGAGGACCAGAGTTAGAAGGAGCTGTTTAATAGATTAGGACTTTATTCCCTCGAACAAAGCAGACTGAGGGGAGATTTGATAGAGGTATACAATATTATGAGGGGTATAGAAAGTGTAAATGCAAGCAAGCTTTTTCCACTGAGTTTGTGTTTGACTAGAACTAGAGTCATGGGTTAAGGCTGAAAGGTAAATTCTCTTCTTTTATTAAATGGAAACATGAGGGGGAACTTCTTCGCTCAGAGGGTGGTGAGAGCATGGAACAAAACGTCAGCGGAAGTGGTGGGTGTGGATTTAATTTCAACATTTAAGAGAAAGTTGGATATGTACATTGATAGGAGAGGTATGAAAAGCTATGGTCTGGGTGCAGGTCGATGGAACTAGACAGGTTACTGGTTCAGCACAGACTAGATGGGCCGAAAAGCCCGTTTCTGTACTGTATTGTTCGATAACAATGACCAACAATCCGCTAAAATTTCAAGGTCACTTTAAACTTGCTGCCAATAAACAGCAAATTTTTCAGATACTGTAATATTGAGCAGTATTTTCAAAAATCATATAATACAAAAAATATAAATGTGACAAGACTATTTCTAGATTTTTACAGTGAGCTTGCCATTTAACTTTGGAAAAAAGGCATAAAATTTACTTATCAGATGAGAGTTTCAACATAAATAAAAGACATTTGACTTGCAAGCATTGTGCAAAGACTACATTGGTTTGCTTTCTACTCTTTTCTACTCTGGAAAATATTTTTTAATGTCTCCAAAACATTTGTTTAATTTAAGTGTTACATTTTATACTGTTAAAAAAGTACTATGATAATCAACTAACTAAAACAAAGATTTTTCATTAAATTACCCGTCTCTCTGTTTTCTCCTGTTCTTTAGCTTTTTCCTTTTCCACTTCTTGGTCTCTACCACGGTCTTTTGAACGGTCATGCTCCTTGTCCTTCTCCCTTTTCTCTTTCAATTTTTCTTTGTCTCTGTTTCTCTCTCTCTCTTTATTTCGTTCTTTGTCCATTTCTCCATCACCTCTAATCTTGCCTTTGTCCGCCTTTTCTGTACCTCGACTTTTTTCTTTTTCCACTCTTTCTCCATCCCCACGATTTTTGTGGTTTTCTTGATCCCTTTCTTTTGTTCTTGCTCGGTCTCTCTCCTGTTCTTTAGCCCTTTCTCGTCTATCACTATCTTTGTTTCGATCCCTTTCTTTATCAATTTGTTTTCCACGTTCCCTTGACATTTCCTTTTCTTTACGATCTCTGCTAGAGTCTTTAATTCCATTCTCATTCTTTTCCTGGGGGGAAAAAATAGATGTATTTAGTTATAAACACCACAGCCCTGGAATGTAACACAAACAAAAAAGATAATGCAGGGATTGTTGAATGAATTGGGAGATTATTAACAATGCTAAGGGCCCTGCTTATGCAGAGCTCCTAATAAGTATCTGTAATGGATGGAAGGGAGAATTCGATGATTCTCTCAGCAGATGTTACAATCCTTTTAGGGACTTGCGGTCAGATAACTCCCATACCAGACGGTGATGCAATTGTTCAGGACACTCCCGATGGTGCTTCTGTGAAAATTGGTTAGAATGGTTGGGGGTGGGGGGGGTGGAAAGAGTTGTTTTCCAATTGTGTAATTACTTGGATAGGTACAAAGGACAACTTTGATATTTTAATAACAACTTTTTAATACTGTACACATTTCAAAATAAAGTGATCTTTATATTAAGCACCCGCTACATAAGATACTGAAGCCAAGATTACCTCTTGTTCTTTGTCTTTTTGCTTCTTACGCTCATCACTTTTTTCTCTGTTTTCTTTCCCCTGAGATCTGGAGCCAGATGGTGTTTTTGCTTTAAGATCTGTCGTTTCTCCAGCAAGGACCCTTCTCACACAATCATCACTGGAAAGCTGGATAGTGGGAAAGAAAATTGATTAATATTGTCTTTCCACCTCGCTTACATAAAACTGCTAGGGTGACTGGTTATGCAGAATTAAAAATAGGAACCTCTTCCTGCCACAGCACAGAAAGCTGAGCATAGCCAAAAGAATCAGGCCAGCCATCTGGATTTGCTCATGCTTGAATAAAATAAACTGATGACAGTCTGGCTTTTATGCTTTTCTATTACAAATAAATCCTACAAGTTGAATTCTTCATTTACAATGAACATTACATTCTCACAGCTATGGAAGGGAATCTCCCAATATTAGGAATAGCATAAATGAGAAGGATAAACCAACTATTTAATGACTGTTTGGATGGTTGCCAGCTTCCACCTTAAATTTTAGTATTTTGAAACAAAAATGGCTTTTGTTGACATGTTTCTTAGTTACTAAGTTACAGAAGCATCAGAATTAAGTGATAAAAGAAAATAACAGCAGTAATTGAAAACCTATGATAAGCACCTTCTACTTTCCAAAGTGCAAAATTTGCTGTTCATTTTGTATAACTGGGGTAGGGAGATGTTCTTGGTAAACAAAAGATCGATTAAAATAAATATTCTGGGGCAATTCAGATGATAATATTACATAGGAACAGAAAGTTGTTCAATGCCTCGAAAATGTTCCAACATTGGATCATTCTGGATCTGCAATGGTCTTGTATCACTAAAAGCTGTAACAATTATAAAAATCAGGCTCAGTCTTGAAAATTTGTCAATTAACCCAAAATTGAAAAGTAATTGTTTTCACACATCCAGATTTTAAATTACGTTTTCTCAAACTGCATTAATATACCTCAGGAAATAAGTTCCTATCCAATCATTTAATCTTCTTCCAACTGTGTAACCTTTACTGTTTGGTTGGTCCCAGCTAAGGGACTGGTTTCACTGGTCAGTGGCATTAAAAGGTGCCAACACAATGACTGACAAATGACTCTGCCAATCCAGTCACCTTCTAACCAAAAGGGAAGATGAATGCTGGCAGTTATGGAACTAACTGCTGATCAGCAGTCAGTGTTCTAGCCCCAGTGCAAACATGCTCAAACCATGCTAACAGGACATGAAAGAATATTGTTCCTTTAAATGCAGTGCCTTTTACAAAAGGGCAAGGAAGTCATTTTCCTTATTTTATATTAATCATTCAGACTCAGATGTACAGGACACGATACATATGCAGATGATATAAAACCTGAGGTGTAGTGAATTGTATGGAAGATAAAAATAGACCAATTTCAAGGTACAGACACATCTTGAATGTCACGTTTTGGATATTTGTATCAAATCAGGCCCTTCACCTGAAGTTGCCAATCCATCTGTATGTCAATAAGCATGAGGATTCAAAGTTTCATTACTTCAACGTCAAAATATAGCCAGTAGAGCTTGTGCTACTCCACTACTCTCAACCACTCATCAATAGATTGGCAAAAATCATGAAAAATTGACAGTAATGAAATGATTCAGCAAGAATGAGCTAATAAGCATCATGTACCCCACAGAAGGAAAATGCAGAAACAAACTGAATATCTACATTCATCCTATTATCCATTTTCTCTTCCCCAGAAAAGAATTACCTTGTTAAGGCAACATTTTGCAATAGCTTGCAAAAGCTCATTGGTTTTCTCTGGTTCATGACCAGCCACAACACGTGCAGGTTTCACAGACAAAGAATCGCCAGACACCATCATCACTACATCGATAGCCTTCTGTAGGAATGCAATTTTAGCGTCTTTATCCTGACAAAACAAAAGGAAAATACATAAACTGGGCAAGCCAAGATTCAACTTATAATAAATGGGCACACCAAACAAAGCGAACACATTTCCATTAAAGTAGAACTCAGAGGCTTATCATGAATATTATTTTGGAAAACAAGGCAACCAATTTGAATGTGGTCACTGCGATAAACAGTTGAGGCATTAATTGAAGAACAAGTGACAAGTGTTAGTATAGCACATGGACTTCCCTTCTTATATCCAGCAAGTACTCCCATGGAATTTTGTATCTTTAAAGTAAACAGAGGAGGCTTCATTTTACAAGAACCATAAATAATAATCCTTTTATCAGTTTAGATTGTGTGTTGAGATGCTGAAACAGATATATATTCACAACTAATTCACCGAAAAGAAAAAAAAAACTGCTGGAATAACGCTGCAAATTGACCGGCATCTGTGGAGGCAAAGGAATGGTCAACACTTTGGGTTGAGACCCTACATCAGGACTGAGTGCACAGAATGAAGATAACCAGTATATACAATGCAGAGGCACTGGTAAATGATAGGTGGAACCAAATTTCTGGGGAGTGGGGGAGGGGGGGCCAGTGGAAATGATAGACAGCTGGAACCAAATGGGAACGGTGATGGTAGATACAGATAGATGATATGTAGGACCAGATAATGGCGGGATGATGGGCAGATGGAACCAGGTGGGGAAGCAATTGGGAAGGGATAGGAAAGGCAAACCAATGGAGAACAAATCCAAGTAGATGGTATGTAGGTTTTAGGTAGTGGGGGGGCTGGTATAGTCTTGGTTAAGGATGCAGGAGGGATGGAAAGTAAGCAAAGAGACCGAGAACCAGGGTGAATTGGAGAGAATTGGAAAAGAACCCATGGAGAGTAGGCAACCTGAAAATTCAGTGTTTATACCATTGGATTGTAGGGTTTCCAGGCAGAATTATGAGGTGTTGATCTTCTAGTTTGCATTTGGCCTCACTAAAATAGCAAGAGTTGTAGACAGACAAATCAATGTGGCAATGGGAAGGGGAGTTAAAATGACGTGCAACTAGAAGCGCAAGGACAGAGAGCACACACTTTGCAAAATGGCCAGATAGTCTATGCTTGTTCTCACTGATGTAGAGGAGACCACATCTTGAGCACCAGATTGGATGTGGTATACGTGGATAGTGGTGAGAGAGAAGGAAAAGGGACAAGTACTGGCACCTTCTTCAGTTGCAGACAAAAATACCAGGGAATGGGGAGAATAGGTGGGAAGAGACAAGCAAACCAAAGAGTGACAGAGAGAATAGTTCCTGCAGAAAGGAGAAAGACAGGGAGAGGGGAAGATATGACTGATGGCGGAATCCTTTTTAGAGTTGTCTGAAATGCCACAGGATGATATGCTGTATCAGGAGGCTAGTAGGTAAAAGGCAAGGACCAAGGGAACTCCGTATCTGTTCCATCTGGGGAGATGGGAATGGGTGAGAACAGACATACAGGAAATGGAGGAAATGAATGTGAGGATTACATTTCCAACATCTGCATTCTCGTGTCTCCATTCTCTCACTGAAGAACTCACTCTTAACAAATTTGACATTGTAAAAACCCGAGGGGTAAAAGTCTGGAGTCCAGATTCCAGCCGAGAGAAAATATAGAAAGATCAAAAATACCACAATAAAGACTGAATTGGAAAAAAAGGAAAACAGTGCAATAAGGCAACTGTTACATAGCAATTACACAACAATTCAAGCGAGGAAAAATGCTTTCATATCTAGAGTTATGAGGGCCAATGGAGGGAAGGTTAAAGAAGCAACAACCTTAACTTTCAAAAGAGAGGTAATGAAATCTTGCACTTTATTGAAGCCTGGGACCTGACAAAGTAGTAAAGACAGTTAGTTTTGGAGAGAGCTTTAGCATTCCAGCCTTTTTAAAAACAGATGGGAACATGAGCTGTTTTTGGAAATCAGCAAAAAGTACAACAGATTTTTTTTAAGTGTTAATCAATTGAACTAAAAAACAATGCATCAATCATAAGAATAAAATTTTAATGTCTTTCATTAATTGATTACAGTTTTAAAATAAATGGCAGGTGAGCACAGTATGTTTGAAGTAACGCTTTAAAGGCAGATATCAAAAGGCTGAAGGAGAGAATTGTTTGGTCAAGTACACCTTATTTAAATTACTACTGCAAGGTAATAACATTCAATAAAATACAGTGAAATGTTTAGTAATATGTGAACTTGTGGGAAAGAATAGGATCTCTACAAGCTATCAGACAACTAATAGAGGAGGAAGAAAAATAGCGAATTAATTTTGAACATTAAAAAATACTTACTCTGATAGGTAAAGAGCATATTTCCTGTGGAATTTTGATTAAAATTAATGGACTAGGGTGTCCATCTGCTAGTTTTATTTTTTTAAAATAGCAATTCTGATTGGTTACAGATTAACATTTTACTGCCACCTGGAAAGTAAAGAGTAACCATTTTTTCATTTCCCCTATTGGCTATATTTATTTCAAAGTTTAAAAATAGTTGCTTCCATATATTGACCCACAGCATAAATCTGCCCACAATTCAAAACAAACTAATAATGTGAATCAAGAACAATAAGTACATTTGACTGGGATTTACATCTGTCCCTGGATTAGAAGCTGACAAAAGATGCTAATTATGAAATACAAGCATTGGCTTCCTTTACTTTATCACCAAGTTGTTCTCCTTCCCTTCTACCCCATTTAGTATCAAAATGCATTTATCCACAATCACATTCATACAAAATGATTGAGACACAAAGCTAGATTACAGACTATATTTACCACATAACCAAATTACGTTAAACACAACAATAACTATAATACAGATCAAGGCAACTGCCTTTTTTCTTTAAAAATAACAATATCCATAGCAGGATTATTATAAAGCACTGAATGGATTTTATTGCTGGTCATTCCTTTAACTTCTATAATAACATTATGACTGACGCAATAATATCACCAAGTCTCAAAGTTCCAACAGAGATGGTTTATAACATACAAAGCATAGTTAGTACTTAAGTTATTTTATTTTTGTTAAGGATAGCAAGTAACCTATCCCTCAACATCAAGACGAGAATTGGTTGTTGACTTCAGAAGGAGTAGCAGACCGCACGACCCCATTTACATCGGTGGTGCGCAAGTGGAACAGGTCAAAAGCTTTAAGTTCCTCAGGGTCAATATCACAAATGACCTGACTTGGTCCAACCAAGCACAGTCCACTGCCAAGAAGGCCCACCAGTGCCTTTACTTCCTGAGAAAGCTAAAGAAATTTGGCCTGTCCCCTAAAACCCTCACTAATTTTTATAGATGCACCGTAGAAAGCATTCTTCTACGGCGCATCACAACCTGGTATGGAAGTTGTCCTGTCCAAGACCGGAAGAAGCTGCAGAAGATTGTGAACACAGCCCAGCACATCACACAAACCAATCTTCCATCTGTGGACTGACTTTACACCGCACGCTGTCGGAGCAGTGCTGCCAGGATAATCAAGGACACGACCCACCCAGCCAACAGACTTTTTGTCCCTCTTCCCTCCGGGAGAAGGCTCAGGAGCTTGAAGACTCATACGGCCAGATTTGGGAACAGCTTCTTTCCAACTGTGATACTGCTGAACGGATCCTGACCTGCCTCTCGGTCTTTTTTTTGCACCATCTTACTTTCCCTTTTCTATTTATGATTTATAATTTAAATTTTTAATCTTTACTATGGATCTGTACTCCAGGGAGCACGAAGTGCGGAATGAAATATCGCTGTGATGATTGTATGCTCTAGTATCAATTGTTTGGCGACAATAAAGTAAAGTAAAGTAACATGTTGCAATGGCTGACTGTCAAAGACTTAAATTATCAAGTATATGTAACAGGATAGATTGATACAGCCGAAAAACCACATGTTCATAGTTTGTTAAAGATAGTATAACAGAATCGTAAATGGCACAGAAGGAAGCCATGCATCCCATAGAGTTCATGCCAACTTCTAAATACAGTAATAGTGGGTCCCAATACCCCACTTCCCCCCAACCTTACAATTCTTTTCCCCCCTTAAGCACCTTTTGAAAACTCTAAATGACTTCACTTCCAGTACAGATACTGCTGAGTAAAACAATGCATTTCCATACATCTCTTTGCATCTTTTATTTTTTCAAGAAATTGACCAATAAGGGCAGTTTCTCTTTATTCTTCTAACACCTCCTACACACTTTCGCTCAAAACTTCTTTGATTCAAAGAATAAGCCTCGCTTCTGCTGTCTAATCTTGTTGCTGAAATGCAGTCAGTGCAACCATGAAAACATTCCAGCAATTTTTTTTGGCATTTTCTCCAGGACCTTTTCAGGCTTTTTAAAAGTATGGTGACCAGAACTGAACAGAATACTCTCGTCACCAATCCAGAACTTGATAAATTTTAAATGGAATAGAATTCACACGTGTTAAAGTTGGTTTCATAAATTCCCATGTTCTGATGAATGGCTCATCATTCCCAGGCCAACGCATTCATCATGACCAGCAGTACCCAAACTGAGCACAAATGGCAACTCAAATCTTTATATTTCATAATGGCTGACAGCCCATTAACAATCTGCTAAAAATATTTACAGCTTGTAGCCTGTCTACAAGCTTGAAATGATCTGCCTACTTGGATTCTCATACAGCTTTGTTTCTTTATAGCTCCTAATTTTACACTATTTAAAAATACCCCAATATTATTTCTTAAGTTAAGTAAAGAACTAGAGATCTTCTCACAAGTTTTATTCACTGTTTTAATCAGTCTCTGCTCCAATTTAAACCACATACTACCTCTTCCAATTTAGTATTATCTAGAAATGTGGAATGAAAAAGATTGGGAATGCATATCCAAACCTATCTGGGATGATAATTTGAGACAGTACACATCTCTGGAGAATATATTTTGCCACATACTGTGTTAATCTAAGTGCATACCTTTTACTTTCACAGTCTCCAAT
This sequence comes from Mobula hypostoma, assembly GCF_963921235.1. Lineage (NCBI taxonomy): Eukaryota > Metazoa > Chordata > Chondrichthyes > Myliobatiformes > Myliobatidae > Mobula > Mobula hypostoma. The sequence continues at coordinate 133,379,549 of NC_086102.1, read as the reverse complement.
CACCCAACTAATATCCAAACCTAGTTCAAATGCAACTCTTTCCATTCTCATATTTAAATTTTGTACGGAACCCAGATTGAGAAGAAACATTACAATTTCATGCCCTTTCTTCTTTCCACTGAGCTCCTCATTGGGTTATAAAAGTAGCATATTAACACTCAGATCAATTGTAGTTATAGATAAGATTTACAGCTCATTTTATAAAATCTCTTCAATATAAAATTCCCGACTTACCTTAACATTATCAGATTTCATCTCAAAGTCTGTATACAGGCCTTTCAAGAACCCAGTGATCCTTATAACCTACAGACAGAGAGGGAGAGTAACAAAGATGTATTTATTTGATGATGGGAGGGAACGTCGACTCAGACCATGAGAGGCCTGTGTCAGGCATTTTCATGCCTTACAAGGCGCAGATTGGAAGTCTGTGTGGGGCGCCACTCCTCGCACAGACACTAGAGCAAGGTGTGGTGAAGTGCCTTGCTCAAGGACACAAACACGCTGCCACAGCTGAGGTTCGAACTAGCAACCTTGAGATCACTAGACCACTTGGCCCACGTGCCTACGTTATTTGATGATAACTAGCAGTAATAGCTCATCCAACTTGGAAACCAACCTAATCATCCTTCAAAATGGTTGCCATCACTTCCTTCCTAAAAAAGAAACTCAATCTTTTGAATCCTCGCAAACCATTAAAATTCTTCCCAAAGTTTTAAATGCATTGTCAGTTCTCCAATTTTTAGGTACTTATTACAAACAGCCTACTTCTCAAAAAAAAAAGCATATTCCCTGGCTGGGAACACAATGCATTGTGCTAGGAAACCTGTCTACAGTGAATTTGATGAACTCTTCCCTAAAGATTTCTACATCACCTATGTTGGAAGCTCTCCATACTTCCTGAATGATTCTCTGTCCAGCAGTACAGCCACTGATGGAGGACCAACCGAATACTTCTTACAAAAATTCCTTTCCGGTATTCTTTATTATAACAAAACTATTTCCTGATTTTTGTAGACAGAATTATTTCTAATCACTATACTAA